>NW_013570604.1:535-1347 GCF_000499745.2 Eimeria mitis | reverse complement strand
CAGCAGCAGCAGCAGCAGCAGCAGCAGCAGCAGCAGCAAGTGTGCTGTGGTTTACTTGTTTACTGTGTTGGTATATATATAATATATATACGTCCTTGTTGCTGCTGCTTGCTGCTGCTTGCTGCTGCTTGCTGCTGCTGCGGGTACTGCAGCAGCAGCAGGAGGCAGAGGAGGAGACACCGCAGGGAGCTTCAACAAACAGAGACAAACAGCCAAAGAGCAGCAGCAACGACACTGAAAAAAAAAACTGAGTTGCTGCTGCTGCTGCTGCTGCTGTTGCTGCTGCTGCTGCTGTTGCTGCTGCTGCTGTGCTGCTGCTGCTGCGAAACCCAGTCAGACTATACAAATAACTGCAGCTGGATATCTGCTGCTCTCTTCGCTGCTGCTGCTGAAGGATCAGCAGCAGTTTCGTTTGCTGCTGCAGCTGCTGCAGCCGTCTGGCTATACACACGGAGAACAAACAGAAAGAAAAAGAAAGAAAGGAGAAACCCTAAAGTTTTTTGTTTTTGTTTTTTTTTTTGTGTTTAAACCCCAGAAAGAATATAAAAAGAAAAGGGAGAGAGACCGCTTGATGCAGATGCTCGATACGCCAGCAGCAACAGAACTGCTGCTGCTGCTGCTGCTGCTGCTGCTGCTGCTGCTGGTTGGCGTGCAGCAGAAAAGAATAGAGAAGAAAGACACCGCCAGTATTTTATACGGTTTTTATATGTTAATAAATATACAAAAAGAAAATAAAATGAGGAGTGAAATATACCGACGGAGTACAGCTGTAGCTGCAGCTGCAGCAGCAACAGCAGCAGCAACAGCAGCAG
>NW_013570604.1:0-122 GCF_000499745.2 Eimeria mitis | reverse complement strand
GAATATAAAAAGAAAAGGGAGAGAGACCGCTTGATGCAGATGCTCGATACGGTTAAGCTTTTTTTTTTTTGGGCAACTGCTTGTGCTGCGGCTCAGCTCAGGGTAAGAGAGCCCTCGTTAAG
>NW_013570603.1:8390-8566 GCF_000499745.2 Eimeria mitis | reverse complement strand
ATATATATATATATATATATATATATATATATATATATATATATATATATATATATATATATATACCTTTTTTCTTCATTTTGTTGTTTTTGAGATAAAAGGCAAAACTCTCGTTTCAGTATTTCTGTATCCTTTGGCCCTTTATAGTTGAATTGTATTTTTGCTTGTTCTCTCAT
>NW_013570603.1:7683-8290 GCF_000499745.2 Eimeria mitis | reverse complement strand
CCTTTTTTCTTCATTTTGTTGTTTTTGAGATAAAAGGCAAAACTCTCGTTTCAGTATTTCTGTATCCTTTTGTCCTTTATAGTTGAATTGTATTTTTGCTTGTTCTCTTAGCTGTTGCTCGATGCTGACGACAGCATTCATATCTGAATCGCGTTGAATAGTAGAGAATTTAATTAAGCTTTCTATGTATTTATCTTTGCTTACGTTCTTTTATTTTATCTTTATTTTCCTGAATATTTATTTCTGCTTTCTCTTTGATCTGCTGATGCAGTTGAGGGGAAACAACAGCGAGGCGGCTTTCTTCGTGTTCTAGCATTCGTTTCAACTTGCACAAAGAACCTCTTCTTGCAGCATGCATATTCACGTTTAATATTTCGACGGATTCTCCTCCTTTTTGGCTCATTTTCATTGACTTGTGGATTAAATTAAATCTTTTTAATAAACTAAACAACTTTTTCCTTTTTATTTTTTCCCTCGTGAGAAAGAAAGCTGCTGGATGATGCCCGCAGAGCTGCTTCAACGGGGTGTATGCAAACACAGGCCAGCGAGCTGAACCGAGTGTTTGATGCCTCAGCATCAACACCACGTTTTTCATGTTAATATTTTA
>NW_013570603.1:2348-7269 GCF_000499745.2 Eimeria mitis | reverse complement strand
AACACACTCTAGAATCTCTTACCTAGTACACTATAGAGTGTGGTAGTTTGTGAAAAGCTAAAAAAAAAAAGCTACAGAGGAAACGATGGTGTTGCTGTAGCGCAAGGAAAGGGGGCGTGCAGTGTATACGCACCACTACGTATTGCCTTTTGCTTATAGTACAGTCTTTGTAGCTGAAAAGGAGCATTTACACCATAAACATAAACCATTGTCTCTCCAGCTGCCCGTCTATAGCACGGGTATTCAAATCAATGGCCCCGCCGCAACAGCAGCAAGCGCCTCATTCAGCTAAGAGGAAGCAGCTGCAGGCGTTGCTGCTGCAACTGCTGCTGCTCTCGCAGGCTCAACATTTCCTATCAAAATTCAACTGCGGCGCTTGGGCCTCGGCATAAACTACATTGTCACCGAAGCCCACCGTCGCTTGCCTTCTGCTGCCGCAGTAGTTGCAGCAGTTGCAACAGCTGCAGCAGCTGCACAAGCTGCAGCAGCTGCACAAGCTGCAGCAGCTGCACAAGCTGCAGCAGCTGCACAGGCTGCAGCAGCTGCAGCAGCTGCACAAGCTGCAACAGCTGCACAAGCTGCCGCAGCCGCACAGGCTGCAGCAGCTGCACAAACTGCAGCAGCTGCACAAGCTGCAGCAGCTGCAGCAGGTGCAGCAGGTGCAGCAGGTGCAGCAGCTGCACCAGCTGCACAAGCTGCAGCAGCTGCAGCAGGTGCAGCAGCAGCAGCAAGAGGATCTCAGTGCTGAGGACTGTGTGGGTCACCACTTGAGGTCTGAGACGGTGATGAGAGCTGCATTGTTTCCTTTTTTGTTAGTTTTCTTTTTTGGTGTGAAACGGGTGCGGAGCGCCGCAGTAACCCTCGGCGCGAGCAGTACATGAAGGGGCAGCGGTGGTGCTGCAGTGTCTATACACAGCAGCTGCTGCAGCTCCTCTTTGGCTCCTTGCTGCTGCAGCGCAGCTTCGAGCTCACCCAGAGCAGCAGCAGCTTCTATGCCGTTCTCTACACCGTAGCAGCAACTAAAAAGAAATAAATAAACTGGTAGTATAAGTGGATGCTGCTGAGGAGAGACAAGAGGGAAGTCTGAATGCATCAGCCGCGTGACGCTGTGCAGCGGTTCTCTCTTCCTCCCTACTACCACCGGCTCAGCTGCTGCTGCTGCCGCTGCTGCTGCTGCTGCTGGTGTTGTCTTCTGCTGCCCCCACCCCACTCGCCTTTCTCCCCCCCCAACAGACGCCTCTCCAGCAGCACCACAACCAGCAGCACCAGCACCCACAGCAGCAGCAGGAGCAGCAGCAGCAGGAGCAGCAGCAGGACGCAGCAACGCGCCTGCTGCTGCTGTTTCTTCTGCGGAGGCAATCGACTGACCCCCCCCATTGAGACAGCCCCCTGGGCAAGCCCCTATTTCAATTATATGCGGTATGAGGCCCCCAATATCCTCAGGCCTAGCCGTGCCCCCCTCAACCCGGTTCCTCCAGCTGCTGCTGCTGCTGCTGCTGCTGCTGCTGCTGTTGTTGTTGTTGTTGTTGTTGTTGCTGTTGGTGTTGCTGCTGGTGAGTGCGGGGTGGCGAGAATCTGCTTCTGCACCAGCAGCAGCACCAGCAGCAGCAGCAGCAGCAGCAGCAGCAGCAGCAGGAGCAGCAGCAGGAGGAATCAGCTGCCGCAGCAGCTGCACGATGTTTTGTATATTTCTGAAGCCAAAGGCAAATGCCCCCCGCAGCAGCGCCGGCTTGCTGTCGTTCCACAGCCCCCGTCGTCTGCTGCGGCTCCCCCCGAAGCTGTTGCTGCTGCTGCTGCTGCTGTTGCTGCTGCTGTTGCTGCTGCTGCTGCTGCTGGTTCCTTCCTTCAGACTACTGCTACGCCCGTCCGGCGCAGCAGCAACATCACCACCACCACCACCACAACCATCAGCAGCAGCAGCAGCAGCAGCTGCAGCAGCAGCAGCAGCAGCAGCAGCAGCAGTGGGTGAAGCATCAGTAGTTGTAGGGAAGAGCGCGATGGCCTGGAT
Organism: Eimeria mitis; assembly: GCF_000499745.2. Taxonomy (NCBI): domain Eukaryota; phylum Apicomplexa; class Conoidasida; order Eucoccidiorida; family Eimeriidae; genus Eimeria; species Eimeria mitis. The sequence continues at coordinate 5,261 of NW_013570603.1, read as the reverse complement.
CTCTTCATTTGGCCCCTTAATAAACTGAGGGAGGCCGGTTGCTGCTGTTTGTTTGTTATAGAGGCCCCGCGCTGTCTGCATAAAGAGAAACTCAAGATACCCCCCGCTGCCTGCAAGAGTAGGTGTTGGGCGTGAGGTGTACATACACCCCATCAACTCCCCTGTTTCTGCTTCTTCTTTGCTTTTGTATGAATATAAAGAGGAAGCTACCGCAGATAAAGAATATAATATTGGTGCTGCTAATGCAGCAGCACGAAGCGACGCCATAGGCAGCTTCACACCCTCCTGGGCACCTTCATTTGCTGCTGCTGCTGCTGCTGCTGCTGCTTCTGCTGCTGCAGCTGCTGCAGCAGCACTGTCAGAAGCACCCGCATTTCTACAGCCTCCCTCTGTTGCTTCTCCTTCCGGTGCTGCCGTTGCTGCTGCTGCTGCTGCTGCTGCTGCTGCTTCTGCTGCAGCTGCTGCTTGATACAAACTACGCGCTGCTAGCCTGAGTGCATTGGGGGGCAGCAGAGAGTCCAGGGGTGCAGCAGGGAGACAGCTGAAGGCCCGCCCCGCTGCCTGCAGCAGCAGCGGCAGCTCAGACGTTGTTAGTACAATATCTACCTCAGCCCATCCCCCCTCACTACCACCAAAAGCTAAGCGTGAAGAAGCAAAAGAAAAACCATCACACCCATACTCCTGCTGCTGCTGCTGCTGCTGCTGCTGCTGCTGCTGCTGCTGCTGCTGCTGCTGCTGCTGCTGCTGCTGCTTCTCTCTGTGTTCAAAGTCCGGGCGAGCGGCCTCCAGCTTCTTGTCGTAGCAAGGCATCAAGCAGACGTGCAGAATATCCTCAGGGGCCAACCCCCCACAGCGGCCAAGCCTGGCTGCTGCTGCTGCTGCTGTTGCTGCTGCTGCTGCTGCGTTTGCTTCTGCTGCATCTGCTTTAGATGCTGCTCCTTGAGGTGCTGTAGTTTTTCCAGCTGCTGCTGCTGCTGTTGCTGCTGCTGCTGCTGCTGCTTCTGCGTAGCACGTATACGGTGAGTGCTGCAGCAGCAGTCGAAGGAGATCCCAGGGGGCACACCCCTTATCTCTCCTCTCTGCCTTTTTGCTGCCATCATCAACAACCCCTGCAGCAGCAGCACCTCCTGCAGCAGCAGCAGCAGCAGCAGCAGCAGCAGTATCCCCAGCAGCAGCAGCAGCACCAGCAGCAGGAGGAGGCTGTGTAGTATGTCCAGGCCATGCATGCGTTTTGATAGCGAGTAAGAAAGAAGAGGCATCAACAGCAGCACGTACTGCTGCTTTACATAGAATACCCTGCAGCTGCTGCGCGCTGCGTACACACGAAAAAAAAGATAAGAGTGAGGGCTCTATACTTTTTTCTGCATATAATATAACACCAGGACAAAANGGGACCTGAACTCATCAACGTTTTATCTATTATATTATATCCACACACTCCTGCTGCTGCTGCTGCTGCTGCTGCTGCGGCGGCGGCGGCGGCGGCGGCTGGTTGGGCTGCTGATACGGGTGCTGCTCCTGCTCGGGGTGGTGGTGGTGCTGTTGCTGCTGCTGCTGCTGCTGCTTCTGTTGCTTCTGCTGCTTGCTGTGGTGTTTCTGGTTGTAGTTTGTTTGCAGCATCAGCAGCAGCAGGAGGATTTACAGCAGCAGCAGCAGCAGGAGCAGCAGCAGCAGGATCCCCTGGATCTTTTTGTGCTGCAGCTGCTTGTCCCTCTGCTGCTGCTGCTGCTGCTGCTGCTGCTGCTGCAGTTTGTGTTTGCATGTTTTGTTGGTGTTTTCTGAGCCTGCCTATAAACTCTTTTTGGGTTTCTAAGAGAGCGAGGGCTTCTGCTGCTGTCATAGAGAAGACAAAGTCAGCCCCCAGGCACCGAAAGAGGTAAGATAAGCGCCCAGCAGCAGCAGCAGCAGAACAACCAAACTGCTGCGCTGCTGCTGCAATAGACTGAGAACTCAGAGACACCACCACCACACGAGGACCAACACCCTCAAACGGTGAAAGCCCCACACCCTCAGCTGTCTGTACACCCTGAGCTGTATGTACACCCTGAGCTGCCTGTACACCCTGAGCTGCCTGTACACCCTGGGGTGTATGTACAGCCTGAGCTGTATGTACAGCCTGAGGTGTATGTACACCCTGGGGTGTATGTACACCGTGAGGTGTACGTACACCCCAGCTGCGTTTGCGAGCCAAAAGAGAAAGCAACTGATCCGTCGATTGACGGCTCAACAAAATTCCTTCAGAAGACGTCACGCAGCCGCTGCAGCTCAGACAGTCCGACAGCGATATTTTCCCCACAGGAATCAGGCCTTCTGCTGCTGCTGCTGCTGCTGCTGCTGCTGCTGCTGCTGCTGGTGCTGCTGCTGCTGCTGCTGGTGGTGCTGCTGCTGCTGGTGGTGAGGCTATTGGCTTGGAGGATACGGCTTCTCTTAGGGGCTTCACCTCATCATGCGGCACTGAAGCAGATACAGCAACCGGGTTTTCTGCTGCTGTTGCATTCGCTGCTTTTGCTGTTGCTGCAGGTGCTGCTGCTGCTGCTGCTGCAGCAGCTGCTGCTGGCGCAGCAGCGTCTGATGCTGCTGTTCGCCGTTGGGCCCTCCGGCGCCCCGCTGCTGTTGCTGGCCTCTGTCGGGTACCAACAGAAAGAGCAGCAGCAGCAGCAGCAGCAGCAGGTTCTGTGTCTGTTGTGTTTTTCTCTGGCGCCGCATGCAGCAGAGGTAATACACATTCCTGTGCTGGGGTTAGATAGTCATCGAGCGCCCCCAGGCGGACGGCGCTGCTGAAGGATTCTGACATCTGTGGTAGTGTAACAGAAGCAGCAGCAAAAGAATAAGAAAAAGAAAAAGAAAAAGAAATGAGAGGAGAGGAAGGGGTGGGGTGGGGGTGATAGACAGAGAAACGAAAATTTTTTTTTT
>NW_013570603.1:0-2248 GCF_000499745.2 Eimeria mitis | reverse complement strand
CCAGGCGGACGGCGCTGCTGAAGGATTCTGACATCTGTGGTAGTGTAACAGAAGCAGCAGCAAAAGAATATGAAAAAGAAAAAGAAATAAGAGGAGAGGAGAGGAGGGGGTGGGGTGGGGGTGATAGACAGAGAAACGAAAATTTTTTTTTTTTTTATGATCAGCAACCACAAAAACAAGAGAAAACACAAAAAACAAAGAGAAAACAAACAAATAAAGAGAGAAAATACAGAAATAACAGCTCTCCCGTGCAGATGAGGATACTCGTCGAGTTGAATGAATCTGAACAGAGGAAGCGAAGCGGTGAATACTGCGAGAGGATCAGTGGGTAAGCGGGGCGTATATATAAGAAAGAGGCCTCTCTCTATGGCCCTTGACGTCACTCTAAGTATATAAAGAAAAGAAATAAAGATAAAAGAATAATTTAAATGAAGAAGGCCGAAAAAACGCGGAGAAAATGCAGCAATGACTGCTCGCGCGGCTTGTGCAAGTTCGTAGCATCATCACTCTGAGGTGTACATACACCAAAATAAAGAGAAAAACATGATTTAAACAATAAACAATAAAAGGGAATTCAATAAACTATTTTTATCTCCTCTTGTTCTACTGAAAACAGAGCCCGCTACGGGGCCCACCAGCGAAGTCGCACGCGGCAGCGAGGGGCCCCGGTGAGAGGAGCTTGGGGTGTCACGACAGCTGCAGCAGGCGTTGTGGTTGTACTTTATGAGTTGAATTTGTTGTTTATTTCTGTTTTATTTCATTTATTTCTGTCACTCTTCCTGGAAACTCAATACTAGTGGCTCCCTGCATCACCGGCATTCAACTGGCGGTCTGTTCTGCTTTGTCTGCTCACCTCTCGCGATGGCTATTCGGTGCGTTTTCTTATTTTATTTTATTTTTTTATTTATGCTTGCTGCTTGTGAAAGCTGCAGCTTCTCCAGTGTACGTACACCGCACCCCCAACACCTGGCTGCTGCTGCTGCTGCTGCTGCAGCACCGCAGCAACAGGAGCTCCGCCTCAATGACGCTGCTGCACAAGCAGCAGATACAGAGATGCACGGACATATTCCATTGGTCTATTTGATGCAGGGGGTGTAGCTTGTTGGTGACCAGTGGTCACGTGCACTGCAGAGTCACCACTGCTGTTGCTACTGCTGCTTCTCTGCTCCTACTGCTGCTGCTGCTGCTGCTGCTGCTGCTGCTGCTGCTGCTGCTGCTGCGCCTGTAGATCGCTAGCCGACCTCCGGGATTCACACGAAGACAACAACAATGACAACGGGGGGACCTCCTCCTTCGCGGGGGGGGAGCGGTCGGGCCTGGCGATACAAAACCCCGCCGAAGCATTCCCGAACGCAGTGTACGTTCTCTCTGTCTTTGTCTTTGTCTTTGTTTTTTTTTTTGTCTTTGTCTTTGTCTTTATATCTTTGTCTTTGTCTTTGTCTTTGTTTTCATCTCTGTTTTTTTCTTGTCTCTATTTTTGTCTTTGTTTTTTTGTTTCTCTCTGTTTTTATATTTGTCTTTGTCTTTGTCTTTGTTTTTATTTTTTTTCTCATCGCTGTCTTTGTGTTTATCTTTATATTTATTTATACACCTAAAGCTGTATTTTTTCTTTTTTTTTTCTGTTTCTTTCTACCACTCCCCCCTTCACAAACCAATCAATATCCTGAATCAAATGAATAAATAAATACATTTATTTATTTTATTTATTTATTTATTTATTTATTTATTTATTTATTTATTTATTAACAGGAGAGCTGTTGCTCCCCCAGGGGCTCGTCGTGTTGTTTTATATGCAAATGGCTTTCGGGTCGATGACGGCGACTTCCGCCCATTCGGGGTAGAGGAGAACGACCGCTTCCTGCAGGAGCTCAGAGCAGGGTAAGTATAATATTTAATATAAATATAATATAAATATAAATATTATATTTAATATAAATATAAATATTATATTTAATATAAATATAATATAAATATGATATAATATTAATATTAATATAATAGTAGGAATGAAAGAAAGAAGTATATTAACAGAGTTGAGGAGAACGACCGCTTCCTTCAGGAGCTCAGAGCAGGTTAATTATAATAAAATATAAATATAATATTTAATATAAATATAATATAAATATAATATATATAATATATATTAATATAATACCAATAAAATATTAATATAATAAAAAAATAATATAAAAATATATATATATATATATATATATATATATATATATATATTTTCTGCTGCAGTGTA
>NW_013570602.1:6784-8478 GCF_000499745.2 Eimeria mitis | reverse complement strand
GTGTCAGCAGCGCCAGGAAGCACAGATACAGTGCCTGCAGTAGCTCTAGCGGCGGTAGCCGCAGCAGCAGCTGTAGATGGAACCGCAGCATTCCCTTTGAGTGAAGCAGTGATGCGGGCAGTGACTTGCTTTCCGTGACAGAATAATTATTAGATCTCAGTACCTGACTTTCATTCGTGTTGTTCCTCAGCACCCCTCTCTCCCCAAGTACAGGAGTTGGCCTCGGAATGCAAGAAGTACGATTTGAAACTGCCTGCTGCACTGGTGCACCTATCACCATTGATTTGAAGGGGTTGTATTTTATCTTTGCACATGCATGTGCTCAGCAGATTTTATGCTGCTCCTCATGATCCATCGCGTCCGCCCGCATGCACTGCCTATTGGCCGTCTGACCAATTTGATAGTTCGTTGAGTTTCAACTTCGTGCTCTATGCTTGCATTTATACCTGAATGCTATGTTCAAACACTTCTTGTTAGTATTGGACCTCCTGTTTGCTGCATATAAGGGCTCCGTCGCAGTCTTCTGGCGCTCCTGCAGGGCGCCGTGCAATTCTAGTGTTGCCTTTCTGACTTCTGCTGCAGGCTGTTGGCCCTCGGCGAGGAAACCCTCAAGGAGACGAACCCCTCGGACCCTTATTTGCAGCAGGTTGGTTAGATAAGAGCATATTTGCATCTGTTACTGAGCGCGAGGTGCTGCGTAGCCTGCTGCAACAGCAGACTTCTGCTGATGCACCAGTAGCTGCGACTGTTCTCGCCGCTGAGCTGCAGTGGTTTCTCCTTGTTGTTTCACATGCAGGCATGTAAAGAGTTGGACGAGGCTCTGACGTTTTTTAATTCTATTGCTGCGGCGGATGAGGACTTGGCGAGGCAGCAGCAGGGGGAGAAGCAGCCGCAAGAACAGCAGCAGCAGGAGTCAGTCGCCTCATCTCGCCCACGACATGGCAGGCGTGCTGAGAGGGAAAGCAGCAAGAAGCAGCACCACGGCCGAAGCAGTAGCAGCAGGGGGAAAAGGAAAGATAAAATAAAGGCAGCACCAACAGACCGAACTACTGCTGCTGCGTNAGTAGCAGCAGGGGGAAAAGGAAAGATAAAATAAAGGCAGCACCAACAGACCGAACTACTGCTGCTGCGTCGCAGCAGGAGATTGACTCACTCTTTGCGGAATGGCCTCACATAGACTTCGCCTTCCCAGAAAGCTCAGCTGTGGTCTCTGCTGGTGCCACTGGGCAGGACGTTCCCTCATGGGAGAGCAGCGCAGCAAAGGACCCTTTTTTCCCCGCTGCAGCTGACTCCTCTGCCGCAGCACCTGCTCCAGCTGCAGCAGCAGTACCTGTTGCCGAGGACTCCGTGAAGCACAGGCATGGCAGAACTAGGGGTCACAGTAGAAGGCGTGCAAAATCCAGCAGCAGCAGACCACGTGAATCAGACGCACCCAGCAGTGACGGCGATAGCAGCAGTAGCAGCAGCACCAGCAGCACATCTGGTCTCAGCAGCAGCACGCGCAGCAGGGAAGACAGTAGTGGCAGCGAGGTGGAGGCCACGAAAGCCAACAGCAAGCGCCACAGGCGGCGAAGAAGGAATCATCGTTCGCGGCTTCGACCTTCCAGTAGCAGGGAAACAGCAGCAGCGACCGCACTTCAGACGGCTGGAGCAACAGAAGAACCAGCAGATGACCGTTGCAGCATTAGCATATC
>NW_013570602.1:1678-6769 GCF_000499745.2 Eimeria mitis | reverse complement strand
GGGTTATTACACACAAGTCTTAATGCGTAGGCGGACAGCTCCTTTGTGCAGCACTTACTTTTTCCATTCGCGTGAAAAGAGCCGTTCTATTGGTCTCATGAGGTGTGAGACAAATGTTAGTTGTTGAATCATTGGCACCTGCGCATCATCCGAACTGCTTCCTGGGCAATGCCGGTCACTTGCTCCTCCGTCTTCCCTGTTGTTCGCATTGCAGAGTCTGGAAATCGAAGCTGAGAGCCCCTCTGAGTTGGGCGTTGTCATCAGCAGTAGCACCAGCAGCAGCACCGACACCAGTAGAGAACTACAGGTGACATGGCAGCAGCCTATGCGCTTTCTCATTCGTATGCGTCCATCCGAGGAGGCCAAGAAAAGCGCCGTGCATCCACTGCACTGTTTGCAAAAGGAGGGAGTCTTGCGCTTTCTTATTAGGAGAGGAGATGACGCATGGCCGACCTTCACAGCTCAATTTCTCCTCAGCTCTCTGACATGTTCGCCTCTGCACAACTCTCCTGANCATGGCCGACCTTCACAGCTCAATTTCTCCTCAGCTCTCTGACATGTTCGCCTCTGCACAACTCTCCTGACGGATGCTGCTGCTGTTGTTGCTGCAATGCTGATGATCCTGAGGCTGCCCATGATGACCACATACTTGCTGTTGCGCATGCTTCTTCTATCACTTCCTTTGCCCATCCAGCAACTTGTTGGACTGCTGTTTTACACTGAGGGTGTTTCTGAACTCGCAACTGTAATGGGTGCCTGACTAACCCAGATGGAAGTGCGCGGTGCTGGTCCGATTACGGTTGCGCGGTGTTCCCCTTTTTGTCTTCAGACGGGGTTTTCAGCATCCATCACGTAAATCTGTTTTCCAAAGAAGAAAACGCAACAGAATACAGCATTGCATGCGGATACCTCTCCTTCTCAATCGCAGCAGAACTAGTAAAACCCATGGCTGCCGCGCTGTCGGTGGCGCACGCAGATCTTTCCGGGAACACTGCGACACCTGCCGGAGACAAGAAGGCACAAAGGCGAGCTGAGGCCTCGAGGGCGGTAAGCCGAGAGCTGGCCCCTTCACAGCTATAGTTGGCAGATTAGGAACCAAATGTGTGAGCAGCGCAGCACCTCGTGATGCATATTGCGTTGGAATGGGAGCAGGCTTGACACAGACAAACTAGGGCTGGCTTTGGGTGTGGTCTCTGCAGCATGGTCAGGACCTTGACGGATCTTTAAAATCAACGAAAAACGAGAACGCTGCGCTGCAGCAACAAAACAAACTGCTGCAAGCACAGGTTCAGGAGCAGCAGCAAGCTATACTGCAGCAACAGCAGCATATCCAGGCCCTTCAAGCTCACATGTTAGTCTGTCAGTTTCCCGCTGCAAGCGAGATGCTTTGAGTCTCTATCATGCGGACTCCAAATGAGAAAGTTAACCGCAAGCTAAGCGCATTCTTGTTTCCTTTTTTCTTTACTGTGAGGCAGGCACCAACTGACGGCACAGCTCAGTGAAGCAACTCAGCGACTCGCGTGAGAGCCTACAAGGCCCCTTATCAGCCTGCAAGCAGTGAAAGCCTGGAAACCTTAAATTAGCAGTGTTCAATTCGAATTAACCTAAACGAACTATCAGCTGGGACTAGATGCCTCCGGAACTGTAGGACAAGGTATTTGCTGTATCGCGGGAAAACAGCACATGCTTGTGTTTCTGCCAAATTTCGTTGTGCTTTTCCAGCGCCACTGAAGTGCAGCAGCACCAACAGCAGCAGGCGCTGCAACAGATGCAGCAACAACGAGATGCAGAGTCCCGTGCTTCCGCGGCCGAGATAGCGAGGCTGCAGCAGCAAGTTCTGCAGCTAGAGGAATCACGTAGGAGCGCCGAAGAAGAACAAAAGCTCCACCGCAAACAAATTCGCAACTATCGCATGGAGGTGGAACAGCATGAGCGTGAGCGGCAGCGACTATTAGAGGAGCAGAAAGACTCGGAAAAGAAAGCCATGGAGCAGGAAAAGACCATCGCCGAGCTCACAACACTCCTAAGCAACGCGCGAAGCCGTATAAGGGACGAGCGACAGCGGAGTGAGGGACTAGTGGGCAAGCTGGAAGGTGAGACGCCATGCAGTTGACGACATGTTTCACACCTCTGCAAAAATGCATCAGTATTCTTCGACTCAATTGTCTGGTTTTGAATCCCTTTGCCTCGTTCACGCCTAGATATGTTTCTTCTTGCACCTATCCACTGCTTTTCTTAGACGTGATTAATTGGACTCTCAGATCATTTCCTCTCTGCGGGTACCGCTTGTGTCCTGTTTGGTCTTCTGCTGCCTTTTCCTTCAGCTGCGAGCGAGGTCGAGTCCTCCCTAAAGGCAGAATTACAAGCGTCGCAGTAGGGCTATAATACGCCTCAGTTGGGCGTTTCCGTGGTTGCGCTTTCCCCTGACGTTATCTTCCGCTGACACTCCCATTACCTTTCCACATAGATATGCGGCCATAAAGTTTAAGTTCATATTTATCGGTGCACAAAATGTCACGTCGGCTGTTTCTGCAGAAAAGCGGCAGAAGAGGGCAAGCGGCAGCTGCTGAGCTTGACATGGGGCTTGGTGAGTACTGCATCAATCCGTTCGCAGATGTTTCCCTTCCCTTACTTTGCACTCACAGATTTCTATAGGTGACAGTCTGACAGGGCTCGTTCTATGGTTGAGTGGGTATTTGAAGAAGCGTAGTCTTTGCACTATTTGCTTAGTCACCCGTTAAGCATCTTTGCATAACTAGTTGCACAGGAACAAATGGCTATACACGTAAATGTACCACCCAGAGCGAATGCAGACGTGACACAAAACTATCAGCGCACACACAAGTACGCATACATGCATATCCGTAAATCCATGAAAAAGTGTATGCATGTATCTGTCCATGCACACACATGGAGAAACGTATACCAGAATAGTTAAAAGTACCCGTAGATAGGTGCAAGTACAGCTGCACTGATGTTGCAGCTTACCTTGGAGTAACATGAGTGCATCTGCACGTCGGGTGCTTGGTGCATCTATATTTCCGTGCTGAGAAATCCCTATGTATGCAAATGCACTGGAGAGAAGTGTATCCCTATGCATGTAAATGCACTGGANTGCTGAGAAATCCCTATGTATGCAAATGCACTGGAGAGAAGTGTATCCCTATGCATGTAAATGCACTGGAGAAGTGTCTGCACAGCGTATAACAGTCATTAAGTGAATATTAACTATTTGGCCACTTAGCGAACTCTTCGGTTTTCTGACGAATGGGATTGGCTTGCCATTTAAGATGCGCCTGTCTGTGTTGTTGCTTCTATTACAAGGAGGCGCCACCAGTCTTCACTGGATTCGCCGACTCGGCGCCGAACTGTAATAAGCAGCCTGAAAAAGAATCGCGGCGGGGGCAGCAACAGAGAAAGGGAGAAGATCGCGGTGAAGCGGATGATAAAACTCAGAAAAGAAGTTCATACTCAGACAAACACTGGGTAGACAAGCCACTGCAATCTTTCTCAGGAGCGCGCGCTGGCCCAATTTTGTCTGCAGATGCACAACTACGAAGTATGGATCACCTAGCAATGCTGAAATATATGTTTGCTTCTCATTGTACCTTTTACGAACACACGTAAAAGTTGATAATATGTAGAATTGTTATGTAAGTGCCTTCAGGATGGAATGATGCTCGGATTTTGCGTCGCCTCCTTCCGCCTATCCAGCCAACTGGAGCGATGTGGGAGAGTGCTCTAAGACTGCCAATGCAAGAAGGTTATTCTCACATCTTGCTGCAGAATGCTGGTTCCCCTGGACAACAGTGGGGAGGTATCCTTCTTGAGAGCGCAGATTTAAGAGTGAGCCCATTCGTAATCGTTTATAGTGATTTTGCCTCGGAAGCGTTCGACATCTTAGGGGCCATACCTAATTCGCTGCAGATGAGTTGACTAGCATTTCCTCTTAAAACCGGTACTGCAGCGAACCTTAAGTGAGAGCATTGAAGGTTTCTAGGGGATGGGGTCTTCCTGTCGTGGCGTTCATACTCCATTTCTGTACACATCTCCAATCTCCGCCGGGCTTCTCATCTGTCTCGTCTGTCACTGGACCGTTAATGCTTTAGGTAGAATGGCGCTGCTCGATTCATTCGGGACTAGGAGAACGAAGTGGCTACGTACCGAAATTTCTTTCGGGCAGTATTGCCGCAACTGCTTCCTTCTTTGCCAACATTTACTTCAATGTATCCCCTTGTCCCGATGTACACGTTGTCCTCGAAAAAGAAGTGCTGGAGGGGGGTGAGCTTTTGCTGCCTTGCTTTTTTCATCGCATCCCTTCATCTAATCTGTCTTCGTTAGCTGGACAGTGTGATTAAAGAGATGCTGCTACTAACGCATAGTGTCTAATCAACTGTGGGTAGCCTATGGGCTACAAGCAAAGCGGTCAGAAGCCTTTCAGCTAGAGTGTTTGTGCACAGCCGTCCTTCATCATTCCTCGGGTATGGGTTTTGATGCAGGACGCGTCTTGGTGAATGTAAACCCAAACCAAGGAGCGCGGCGTGTCAGTGTCACAGGGGTATTTGAGGTGTCTTGTCCCTCGCGCGACACTCCTATCCTTCTCATCGGCGCTCTGTGAGTCCTGNAGGGGTATTTGAGGTGTCTTGTCCCTCGCGCGACACTCCTATCCTTCTCATCGGCGCTCTGTGAGTCCTGTGCACTATCCTCGCATTAACAGCTCATGTATAGACTTGCAGACGACACTGTAGAGAATGAATCGTCCACGACTTCTGCTCACGTGTTCGAATCCAGTTCAGGCCTGTACTCGAAAGTGTCCTGGCTAGGAGGCAACCCTAGAACAAATTCAATCACGTCCCTCCGTATTCACACGACAACAATTAGCAATTGCATGCGTTTTCAATGTGCTGATCCGTCAGAACGACCGACTCGCAGAAACGGTCTCTGAGACTGAAACTGCCGCTACCCTCTGCAGCGTTCTGTGTGCCTTTCCCCCTATCGAGGGAAGCATTTGCTACTAAGTGGCGGTCTCTAGAGATGCAGGAGGATGCAGTGGGTTTATGATGGTTACGTTCCCGCAGTCACATAGACTTT
>NW_013570602.1:909-1578 GCF_000499745.2 Eimeria mitis | reverse complement strand
ATTCAATCACGTCCCTCCGTATTCACACGACAACAATTAGCAATTGCATGCGTTTTCAATGTGCTGATCCATCAGAACGACCGACTCGCAGAAACGGTCTCTGAGACTGAAGCTGCCGCTACCCTCTGCAGCGTTCTGTGTGCCTTTCCCCCTATCGAGGGAAGCATTTGCTACTAAGTGGCGGTCTCTAGAGATGCAGGAGGATGCAGTGGGTCTATGATGGTTACGTTCCCGCCGTCACATCGACTTCGTAGATGCAGCCTCGTCGCTTGGTTTGGGGCCCGTGGGGACTCAGTAACTGAACTGCGGCTGCAAAATCAAATTAGTCTTTTCAGCATCCGGAAGCAAAGCATTTGGCACATTCCGTGTGTAGCCCTCGCTAGAGCACTGCGGACGCAATTGGGTGCCGTTGTGTGTGTGTGTGTATGTGTGTCTGAAGGTGTTGCTCGACATGATCCCTGACCGCATACGCATGGCTGTTTCCCTATGTAGCCTTGGGGGGCGTTTCCTCGTCCTCCCCATCGACGAAGGAGAGTCTAGGGGCGAATCCTCTGTGGGAAGACCAGGGGTCATGCGTGTTCACGCCTCTTGTGCCTTTCCTGCAAGTGGTGAATGCACGGAAGCTAGGAGTGCCCCGTCGTCGTCCTGCCCCCCAAACGACCCTAGGCA
>NW_013570602.1:0-809 GCF_000499745.2 Eimeria mitis | reverse complement strand
GCGGCTGCAAAATCAAATTAGTCTTTTCAGCATCCGGAAGCAAAGCATTTGGCACATTCCGTGTGTAGCCTTCGCTAGAGCACTGCGGACGCAATTGGGTGCCGTTGTGTGTGTGTGTGTTTATGTGTGTCTGAAGGTGTTGCTCGACATGGTCCCAGACCGCATACGCATGGCTGTTTCCTTATGTAGCCTTGGGGGGCGTTTCCTCGTCCTCCCCATCGACGAAGGAGAGTCTAGGGGCGAATCCTCTGTNGGAAGACCAGGGGTCATGCGTGTTCACGCCTCTTGTGCCTTTCCTGCAAGTGGTGAATGCACGGAAGCTACGAGTGCCTCGTCGTCATCCTGCCCCCCAAACGACACTCGGCATTCGACACTAAGGGGGAAATACATTCCATGCTTAGTTGAGCTTTCCGTCAAACGCAATGCACTCGCTGGAACAGAACGTCAGATACAGTCGGCCTCGGAATGGGGACGTACGCCCAGTGGCCTTCTCTCCGTACGGTGCACCAACTCATCACTAAGGAGCAGCGTGCTTGAAGTCCTCTTGCAGCAGCTCCTCACATCTTCGCAGATAATCAATGCGTCTTCATCTGCGTAGATAAGAGACTTAAGCCTTTTTAAAGCGGAACTTTTCGGCAAAAAGCCTGGCGAAATGCTGGTGTGCAAAATTAGCTGCGTACGATGTGTACGCCTCCGAACCCCTACATGTCAGCTAATTAACGTAGATTTACATGCATCATGTACCCCTGTACTGAAGACTGGGTATCCCAATCGCCCCAGTTTGGGCGTATTCATGCGGACTAGACAAG
>NW_013570601.1:6814-8478 GCF_000499745.2 Eimeria mitis | reverse complement strand
TATCCGAAGCCCTCACATCAGGCTGATCACCTTCGCTGAGTTTCGGCGCATTTGAAAGACGGGTCATCGGCCTTAAGAATGCGCGCAGCTCTTCGAAAAAACATTCTAAGCCCGTGCTCCACCGCTGCTATCCTCCTTGACTCGGCTTGCTCTCTGTCAGAGGGCCCCCCATATTTCGATCCGTTGTCTGCCAAAACTACGTTTGCATCGGCTTCGCCAAGTTGTGCGTGAAGAGCTCGCATTTCGGCCAGCTCTTCAGGAAGTAGTGGTAGGTCTGACACATCAGTTGCCCACACAGAAAGAACTCAATTTGTGCACTATGCATTCCTTTGCTGCGGTGATGGATGCTGAGTTGCGCCTGCGCCATGCAATGTCTCACCACCGACATTCACTGAATTTCTCTCTTCTTCACTGGCGAGGAGCAGGAGCGACGTGTGATGCAAAATTATTTCCAGTTGTTCAATCATGACGGCCACTTCAGCCCGCTGTAGTGGAGCGGGCAAGATAGAGGGGATATCCTTGACCATCGAGTCCGAACCGAAGCAGACACTTACAGCCTTAACATACTCCTGCACAGGTAGTGGGATGTTCGATCCACCGAGTTCTTCTGGTTCAGTGCTTGGCAGCATTATCATTGCAAGCAATGCCTGGAAAGCATTAATGCACACAGCAAACAATGTAGAGGCTTGTGTGTGAACAGTGGGCACTCACAAAACCTGAATTCTCGGCCTGTAGTGGCTCACCTTCTTCAGCTGCGCGTTTGCTTTTGCCACCGACTCGGCTTCACTGGGTGCCAAGAAGCTGGCCCTTTGGACAAGGGAAAAAACACCGTGAAGAGCATTCGAGAGAGCTTTCAGCCCTTTAAGGTTAAGCCACAATAACCTAGTACAATCCTTGCCCACCTGTAAACACACATAGAAGGTGGCGAGAAGAGGGAGGAGGCACTTGTTTGACGTAGGGCGAAATCATGTTTATCAACTGTTCGTTTCCCCTTTTGGATAATCTTAGCCCTTAGCTGGGCAGATAGACTGACCCACGACCATAGCTCTTCCATGGCCCAAACAAGCTGAGGGCCTTCTCTGAAGTAGCGTGCGAGGTAGAGCATTAAAGCTTCGGCGANTCCATGGCCCAAACAAGCTGAGGGCCTTCTCTGAAGTAGCGTGCGAGGTAGAGCATTAAAGCTTCGGCGATTTCTTGGCAAGCTTGCAGGTGCATGGATTTTTCAAATCTGTTTGAAGGAAAGCAACGGAACGCCGCAATGTTTTACACTTTTGGAAGAGGTTGCGCAAGCATCCTAAGCCCCTAAAGCACTGACTGCTCTTCCAGACAGGGCAGCGTAGCTACGCAGGCTTGCATACTTCATGCTTCCTGATCAAGCTTCGAACGAGGGATTGCAGCAAGGCAGGCTTACCTAGGGTGCTTCGAGATTGGATCTGTTGACAAGTATTCGCGGTAAAACGCCCTAGCTAGCTGTTGTCTGCTGCACAGACGGATCATATCACCGCTTGCTTGGTAGTGGAAATCCTCGCAGCTCTTGAGAAAGCCAGCGAGTTCGTTGCAGTACACATAAACCGGGTGGCGGACAACCGATTGACGCCAATCTAAAGCCGCTCGTCCACGATCTAAATACTGAGTAGAAAATTCAGAAAACACCGGATACTAGA
>NW_013570601.1:3884-6547 GCF_000499745.2 Eimeria mitis | reverse complement strand
GCGATTGGGATGTTTTTCCTGCAAGCAAGAAGGCAGGTAAAGCTAAGTTGTCATCTAATTCGCTTGAATTCGGGTTGCTTTCTGATGGCAGCATCTTACCTAGTCACGGTCTTGGCCATCATCTGAGGCACCTGCAGTCACACAAACACCAGTACACACGCACACACGCATGCATAATGTGTGCGGTTGGGACAAGAATAACGGGGAAACAACTGCGAACTGTTCCGGCACCAGGCTTGGGGCTGTCAGGCCACTAGAGAAGCGGGATGCTTTCCATCGAGGTGTAAGATCACTTACCATGCTCACGTAGGGGTCAGTGGTATTTGCATATTGCACAGAAAGACTTCGGAAGTCGTTGGGAGAGCTTGAAAGCGCGAAAGCAGGAGGTTGCACGCACCACTGCTGTTGGTCACGCGCATTTGTGGGCATCCTAGAAAGGGTCCCGCGGCGGCAGTAACGGTCTACGTTGCTTGCGCGTCGTAGCTGCAGAGCCCCGTGCAGCTGCGTTATTCCAGAAGGCATCCCTGAAGTAAATAGATGAGAAGTACGGAGCAATGGCTGGACGAACGAATTCCGTGTTGCGCAGATAGGAGCCATTTGGCTCTATAGTGACTCTCTGGAAATGCCGGCATTCCCCTTGCCAGCGCGTTAACTAAGGGTTCGAAGCAAACGTACTTTCAAATAGCCCTTTATCCTCTGTCGCTTTTTCTCCTGGTAGACGGAAGACTGCTGTGAGGGGCAACATAGGGAGAAGGCGCTGCTGGATCTTCCGGCAGTTTGTTATGTAGCCAACGCGCCGGATGTAGCCGTCAATACTACCGTAAAATGCTCCAAACAACAGAAAGAAAATCTGGAAAGACAAGCAAACAAAGGCGGGGGAAACTGTGCCTGTATGTTACTTTCTTTTCCGCCTAAAGTTCCTTCCAGCGCCTCACAAGTATCGAGATGCCAAGTGCAGCCAGAGGAGATGCAGNTTTTCCGCCTAAAGTTCCTTCCAGCGCCTCACAAGTATCGAGATGCCAAGTGCAGCCAGAGGAGATGCAGGCGCCTTCGGGCAAGTTCATTGCATACCTGCATGTCGAAGAGCCATATGAGGAATGCTGGTACCCAAATAAAGGCTTGTAGAACAGCAGGAATATAACCCGGCCAGAAGACAACAGAATTTATGTATACGGGGCGGCAAGAGACGTAGCCAACATGCTTCGAAGCACTAACCATCGGCGGCAAGACGAAGTAAAGCCAATACAAGGCCTTGGCAGCCATGGCAAAAAGCCAAAAAAAGGAATACTTCAGCTGCAAACGCGCACAGGACGAAATTCCCTTTCAATACCTTCAAAGCACCAAAACGAGAGGCAATCCAGTGGCCAACTTGCGTCAGCAGCAAAGCATTCACAGAGCACTTTCACTACCCCTTAGCGAATCCAATGCCAGTCCGGTACGTTCGCTCACCACGTGTGTGAAGTTCTCGGCTAGTAGTGGCACGCTGCCTGTATACGTTGAAGGCTTGCTCAGGGGTGCTAACCACTTGTTGCTCCACAGCAAAACAAAGAACGGCATACGGTCTTGAATGCGCATGTAGAGAAAATAGTGAGCCCCATGACAAACGAAGAAAGCCCAGTACAAGATGCTCAGAAGTCCTACAACGCAGTGCGAGATGGGCGCACCACGTTTGTGACTGTANAAGCCCAGTACAAGATGCTCAGAAGTCCTACAACGCAGTGCGAGATGGGCGCACCACGTTTGTGACTGTATACATGTAGTCAACCATCTGGGCTGAACTGTTACCAACAAAAAACTTAAAAGCGTACCAGTCCATTGCAAATGAGCCGAATCAAGTCCATCTAATGCCACGGTCACCAGAGCCGCCAATGCAAAGCCTATTCGTGCTGAATGGATCGGAACCCGTCTCCATGCGAGCTGCCACCACTGTGGCTTGCCGAGAGTCCGGTAGTCAACAAGCATCAAATCAAAGATAGGGAGCATCCCGTAACTTATCGCGGCCGTCAGAGTCGTGATAGCCCACTGCTTTTGTGCAGAATATGATGATTCTGAGAACAAAGAAGCCGTATTTGATTCATGTCTACTGCCGTTGTTGAGTGTTAAGCAAGAGCCCCCTCTAAGATACAAAGCACAGCTTCCTTTGTGCTGTTTTTTCGTGACGTGTGGCCCTGGATGAACAGTGAGATAACAGGCCGCCAAGAGTATTTTTACGTGCGGTCCAAGGAAAGGCAAAAAGGGTTCGAAGTGCCAGAATCCTCCATTTGCGGCAGCACCAAATGCAGCTAAGCGAGCTTGCTGGCATGAGCTTCCGTTTACCTAAGCAAAGTGCATGTCTACGCCTGGACTGGTTTGCTAGCGAGAGCCAGGTGAGGTGCGAAGCCTAGAGGACTTCAACTAACCTTCATCCAGTACAGCATAGAGCAGGAAAATGCCAGCAAACGTGGTCACGTGCCACGCGAATACACGCCAAAAGTTGCGCAAAACCTGAACATAAAAAGGCACGCGCTGACGCGTGTGCACAAAGCAAAAGTCATAAATGCACTTCACAAACAAAGTCCTTTAGATAAGTGCCCTGACAGTATCAGTTGTCCCGCAAGGGAGAATGCATGTTTTCCGGCTAAGGTATTGCTACTTCGAAGGCCTGTATAGTGCAAGCCACCATG
>NW_013570601.1:733-3784 GCF_000499745.2 Eimeria mitis | reverse complement strand
CAAGCATCAAATCAAAGATAGGGAGCATCCCGTAACTTATCGCGGCCGTCAGAGTCGTGATAGCCCACTGTTTTTGTGCAGAATAGGATGATTCTGAGAACACAGAAGCCGCATTTGATTCCTCTATACTGCCGTTTGTGAGTGTTAAGCAAGAGCCCCCTCTAAAATACAAAGCACAACTTCCTTTGTGCTGTCTTTTCGTGGCGTGTGGCCCTGGATGAACAGTGAGATAACAGGCCGCCAGGCGTGTTTGGACGTGCGGTCCAGGGGAAGGCAAAAAGGGTTCAAAGTGCCAGAATCCTCCATTTGCGGCCGCACCAAATGCAGCTAAGTAAGCTTGCTGGCAAGAGCCTCCGTTTACCTAAGCACAGTGCTTCTCTACGCCTGGACTGGTTTGCTAGCGAAAGCCAAGTGAGGTGCGAAACCTAGAGGACTTCAACTAACCTTCATCCAGTACAGCATAGAGCAGGAAAATGCCAGCAAACGTGGTCACGTGCCACGCGAATACACGCCAAAAGTTGCGCAAAACCTGAACATAAAAAGGCACGCGCTGACGCGTGTGCACAAAGCAAAAGTCATAAATGCACTTCACAAACAAAGTCCTTTAGATAAGTGCCCTGACAGTATCAGTAGTCCCGCAAGGGAGAATGCATGTTTTCCGGCTAAGGTATTGCTACTTCGAAGGCCTGTATATTGCAAGCCACCATCTGAAGCTAGGCTGGCCTGCAAAAGCACTGGGTAAGCCTCACTTGTGCGTAACTTCTGTGCTCTACGAAAGTTTTGATTCCAGATCCAGGCTTTGACGCTGAGGAGAGTTCAGCTACTACAGCGTTCAAGCTTTCACGGGATACGGACAGTCCCATTGGACAGTTCTTGGGTTGTGGCTTTTGGATTGGCTTTGAGGCAAGCTGATGGTCTGAAAACGGCTCGGTGTCAGCTGAAGGATGTATCACTTGAACTGTCTGTGCTATTTCTTGTGCAGAAGCCTCCGTCTCTTTGGTGAATCGGTGAAGGATGTCGAGGCACTGGCGGCTCCAAAACAACTCGTTGAAGTCGTCGTAGATCAGTCGTGCATTGTGGTCAGGGGTGCGCAGAGAGGATGCCATGTACCTAAATTGAATATAAGTGGCACATCAGAAGCTCGCATTTCACGAAAAATGGCAATGTTTACTAGATAAGGCATATCTACTGCGCCAGTTGAGTATGGAGGGGATCTGCATTGGGTATTGGTGATCTTCAGAGCTACCATTGTTCATCTCGGATTCGTTGAATAACGTCGCGGATCAGATCGACGAAATCCTCTTCAGGTCTGTACTTCTTGTCCCACGCCATACAAAGCCAGTGAAACAGCCAGCACAGGAGCTCAGGTGTGTGGCGAAGGTTTGCCGCCTCTGCCCAAAGCAGCTTAAACGTGGCGACCTCAAACATCATCTGCTGGATATCTTGACGCATCTGTGAGGAACAATTTTTCGCTGTTGGATTCCCTGCATAAAAGAAACAGCTGGTGCATGGGCAGTTATTTGCTAGAAGTATGAACACGTTGTTGTTACTTTTCATTCGTTTCACTAGCCGTTCTACGCAGCTGACCTGTGCTGTCGGCAGCCTCGCCCGCTGCCACGGAAGTGTCCTGTGCACAAAAGCTGTCGTCGAGCCACGGGGGAGACCTCCAGGGGAAAGGCTCAGCCCCCAAGTAGTCGCACCATTTGTAATAATTCGCGAACAAACGCGAATGATACTCATCGAGAGAAGCGAGTAAAATTTCGGGTCCTAGGAGTGGGCTGCCAGGTGGCACTTCCATCAAAGACAAATTCAAAATGCTTACACACACGTCCTCCAGCTGATTGTACATGCTGTCTGTTTGAAACCTGTATTGCATCTTCACCACGTACCAAATAGTCTGCTCGATTGTATAAGGCGGTCCTCGCAGCGCCCCCGCCATGCACACCTTCTGCAGCAGAAACGCACAAACTGTGCAAACATCGTGTTTCAGGTGCCCCTGGCCTCAATCAGGATGTCGTACACATCCGAAATAGGCCGTACATTGTAATCCTGGAGGGTTTTCCTGTAATCATTCGTAGGTACTCCGAATCTTTTGGCGTAAAAGCGCGAATCCGAACTGCATAAGAACACGAGGATTTCGAGCACATAACGGGAAAGGAGGCTGTTGTTGTTGTTGCATGAGCTCGATTGGTCACTTGGATGCTCTTGTGCTTTTTCTTCCACATTTCGGCCGAGGGGGATGTAGTCCAGCAGGCGACTCCGATGCAGGTCTCTTCCGTCAATGTACAAAATGTTCGCCTTCACCAGGCGATCGCGTTCCAGGGGGTTCGCCCCTCCCCTGACGCCAACCGTTTGAGGCCTTCCCAAAGGCTCCATTTTCGCTTTCAACCCCAATC
This sequence comes from Eimeria mitis, assembly GCF_000499745.2. NCBI lineage: Eukaryota > Apicomplexa > Conoidasida > Eucoccidiorida > Eimeriidae > Eimeria > Eimeria mitis. Next base: position 1,388 of record NW_013570601.1, on the reverse strand, counting down.
ACAAGAAGGTCACTTCTTGCCGTCGCCGAGCTGCACATGGCTGGCGGGTCGGTTGAGATAATTGTCGCGGCGCGCCCATAGAGTCTGCGGCAGATCCGAGGCAGAAAGTGCTTGAGCTTTTGCTTAAAATCGATTAAAAATTCAACACAGATGTCACGTCTTAATATGCTGCAGTTTATGACGTCAACTTCAAATACAAGACCCTGCCTTGCCAGCGGAGACGACAGCCTCTGAAGTAGCGCCGTCTCGCCTGTCTCCAGGTATCTTGATGCTTCCTCAACCGCAAAAGCTTCGACCGAACTGTGGAATCCGATGAAAAAGAATATCCTGTGTTCGGAAAGTACTAGTTTGCTCGAGCCATGGGCTGCAGCGTGTACTTGTCGGCGAGCGCGTGTGAAGCCTTTAGCCCCACGGTCGTCGAGCAGAGGCCCCCGTACTGGTACCGTTAGTGTCTTTCGCTTTATATGGGGGGAAACGCCTAAGTACGTGGGTAAATTGCATCAAAATACACAACTTAATAATTGAATCACCTAGTGTGCTGTGGTATTCACGAATAGGCACTGCTGGGGTACTGGAAACGAGAGCACGGCCGGGTGACTCGCCGAGACGGGAGAGCGCGAATTCGATCGAAGGCCCCTGGAAGTCTCTAACGGCC
>NW_013570601.1:0-633 GCF_000499745.2 Eimeria mitis | reverse complement strand
TAAAGCGAATAATTCTGTCATATTAGCCCACAGATATTCATTTTTGGCACAAAAATATCTGAATACGTGGAGCAGGACTGGAGCCGACAGTCAACAGTCAGTGCACACTCTGATTGCCCGGCCTGCTTGGGTTTTGGCTGCTTTAGTAAGGGCCAACGAAATCTTTAGTGGCTGTATTAGGTGTTCGTTTGTGTAGCAAATAGGGGACGGGTATGTTCTGGGGCTGTGTTGAAGCAGGAGTTGCAACAAGCCGTGCTGCAACCTACGCCGCTGTCCCAAGGTCCCCCCCAGAGTGGGAGGAACAGCTGCTTTTGGGGAACTTTTATCTTATGTGTCTAACTGTAATGCAGCTAACGACGATCGCCGCCTGAGGTCGAGGGCCTCACGGTATTCAAGGAGACCTCAATTTGCTATTTTTGCGTACTCGTGAAGAGCAAAACCCGGCACCTCGGATCTAGTAATGTCTTCGGATTCCCACAGCTCCTCGGGGACCTGCTAAGTGCCCGTGCTACTCTACCGAATAATTTGGTAGGCTTAGTCGATCATTAGTGCGACAATGCGGAGACAAACGCATAAACATAATCAAACTGCGACGCTGCTTTCAGTGCAGCTGCTGGGCCTAGTTGACTGTTT
>NW_013570600.1:7401-7576 GCF_000499745.2 Eimeria mitis | reverse complement strand
CAGCAGCAGCAGCAGCAGCAGCAGCAGCAGCAGCAGCAGCAGCAGCAGCAGCAGCAGCAGCAGGAGAAAGAGCAGCAGCAGCAGCAGGAGAAAGAGCAACAGCAGCAGCAGCAGCAGCAGCAGTGAGAGAGAGAGGATGCAGAAAAACGATAAAACCAGCAGCTAATTCAAACAG
>NW_013570600.1:5136-5449 GCF_000499745.2 Eimeria mitis | reverse complement strand
CAGCAGCAGCAGCAGCAGCAGCAGCAGCAGCAGCAGCAGCAGCAGCAGCAGCAGCAGCAGCAGGAGGGAGATGAAGAGCAGCAGGAACAGTAACAAGATGAAGAGCAGCGGCAGCAGCAGCAGCAGCAGCAGCAAAACGAAGAGCAGCAGCAGCATACAGCGAAATGACAGCAGCAGCAAGTAGCAGCAGCAGCAGCAGCAGCAGCAGCATCAGCAGCAGCAGTAGGAGCAGTACCACTTGTGCGTGTAGACGGATTGCAGCAGCAGCATTATACTGCTGCTGCTGCTGCTGCTGCTGCTGCTGCAGCTGCGC
>NW_013570600.1:3256-3905 GCF_000499745.2 Eimeria mitis | reverse complement strand
TGTGTAATTGTATGTTACTAATATTGTTATTATAAAGATAAATAAACGCCGCCGACTGCGCTGCTGCTGCTGCAGTTGCTGCTGCTTTTTGCTATATTCGCTAAGAAAAGTTAATAAAAAAAATATAAAAATAAATTAATATTAATTGTTTTTATTATATATTTTTTATTTTGCTGCTGCAGTGCTGCAGCAGCAGCAATACAGCAACACATGCCCCCCCACCGTGCTGTGTCAGCAGCAGCAGCAGCAGCAGCAGCAGCAGCAGCAGCAGCAGCTTGAGCTGCAGCAGCAGCAGCAGCAGTGACGCCTCCTCAGCAGCAGCTGCATGCATTGAGGCCCCACTGCAGCAGCAGCAGCAGCAGCAGCAGCAGCAGCAATTTGATCTGTTTTTTATTTTTTAAATTTTGGGGTGGATCTATTCTTGGGGTGTCTTGGCAGCTCGGCCTCCTGCAGCAGCAGCAGCAGCAGCAGCAGCAGCAGCAGCAGCAGCAGCAGCAGCTGGAGCAGCAGCGGGAACAGGAGCAACTGCAGCAGCAACAGCAGCAGCAAAAGCAGCAGCAACAAAATATATGCATGTCAGTTATTTGCTGCGACGCCAGGACGATGGATTTCCTCAGCAGCAGCTGCAGCAGCAGCAGCAGATGGAGAA
>NW_013570600.1:2936-3156 GCF_000499745.2 Eimeria mitis | reverse complement strand
GCATGTCAGTTATTTGCTGCGACGCCAGGACGATGGATTTCCTCAGCAGCAGCTGCAGCAGCAGCAGCAGCAGCAGCAGCAGCAGCAGCAGCAGCAGCAATATATCTCTGCTGCATCGTGTTATTACTGCTGAAGAGATAGCAGCAGACACACGGCTGTTTGCTGCTTTTCAATGGGCTGTAGGAATAGGTGAGGCGCAGCAGATACTAACAAAACCAGA
>NW_013570600.1:2233-2409 GCF_000499745.2 Eimeria mitis | reverse complement strand
AAAAAAAAAAAAAAAAAAAAAAAATTTTTTTTTTTTTTTTTTTTTTTTTTTTTTTTTTTTTTTTTTTTTTAGGGGTGGAAGTGGTCAGCTGTGAACCGAAGAAGAATTGCTAGGGCCCTCAGCTTGGTGCTGCAGGAGCCGTGCAGAGCTATACTTTGTCCTTTGCCTGAAGACAG
>NW_013570600.1:0-564 GCF_000499745.2 Eimeria mitis | reverse complement strand
GCTGATGCTGCTGCTGCTGCTGATGCTGCTGCTGATGCTGCTGTTGTTGGTGCTGCTGTTGTTGGTGCTGCTGCTGTTGGTGCTGCTGCTGCTGCTGCTGTTGCTGTTGTTGCTGCTGATGCTGTTGTTGGTGCTGCTGCTGTTGCTGCTGCTGTTGCTGTTGCTGTTGCTGCTGTTGCTGCTGCTGCTGTTGTTGGTGCTGCTGCTGTTGGTGCTGCTGCTGCTGCTGCTGCTGTTGGTGGTGGTTGTTGTTGTGTTATTGCTGTTGTTGTTGCTCGTGCTGCTGCTGGTGCTGTTTCTGCTGCGCCTGTTACTGCTGCTGCTGTTGCTGCTGCTGCTGCTGTTGTTGCTGCTGCTGCTGTTGCTGTTGCTGCTGCTGCTGCTGCTGCTGATCAACGGTTTTCTGTTTGTTTGACATTGTTTATGTATATTTACATATCTCTGCTGCTGCTGCTGCTGCTGCTGCTGTGCTGCTGCTGTTTCCCCTTCTTCTTCTTCTTCTGCTGCTGCTGCTGCTGCTGCTGCTGCTGCTGCTGCTGCTGCTGCTGCTGCTGCTGCTGCTGC
>NW_013570599.1:8531-8845 GCF_000499745.2 Eimeria mitis | reverse complement strand
CTATTCTCTCTTATAAAGCTATACAAAAAGGGTTTAGGGTTACTGTCTCCACAGACACACCAAGTAGGGTCTGGTGTGGGGCGGCTATGGTGGGGAGCTCTTACCCCACAAAAGAAGACGTAAGAAGGGTAGGGGCCTCGGTGAGGATAGAGAAGAAAGAAGAAAAAAAAGAACTAGAGATACGTGGTGTCCCCCCCAATACTAGATATACTATATATTGCTTTGCTGCATCGAGAAAGGGGACAAAGGAGACAACAGAGAAAGATATGTGGGGTGGGGCTATAGAAGTGACCTCGTTTGGTGTTTTTTGTGAC
>NW_013570599.1:7665-8438 GCF_000499745.2 Eimeria mitis | reverse complement strand
TAAACTATTTAGATAAAGGAGGAGACAAACCAAAAAGATATGCAAGAGTAAGAGTAGGTACATGTATAGACGGAGAAGGATCCTATAGACAATATAAAGTGGGGCCCCTAGACAAAAAAAATATAGAAGATATGAATATAGAGCTGTTGGGGGCCCCCGTCCCCACAGACTGTGGGGGCTACAACCCCCAGGGTGTATTTGGGAGGAGACTGCTGGCGAACGATGAAGAAGAGGAGTTAAACTTTATTCTTTTTTCTTCTTTTGGTTTTTATTTCGGGAAAAAAAGATGTCAATTTAAACCTAAAACACATCTCCATCATATAGATAGTAATTATTATAATAATATACAAAAAAAAATAAATAAAAAGGAGACAAAACAAGAGGAGACAGGGACAGACAAGGAGAGAGAGACAGAGGAGACAGATGAGGAGACAGATGAGGAGACAGAGAGTGTGGGGTGTCTTGAGTTTGGGCCTATGTTATATAAAGAAGGAGACAATAATAAAATAGAATCTATATGGTTAGGTTTACGTACACCAAAAGGAGACAAAATACCTTTTTATTTTATTATGGATGCAGGAGAAGAAGAGATAGATAAAGAGACAATAAAGAGACAAGAAGAAAGAGAAGAGCTTATATTTAAATTAAATAAAGTAAAAGGGTTTTGGTATTATGGAGAAGAATATAAAACACTAGAAGAACTCATAAAAAACTATAAAACAAATAAAAAAATGAAGAAAATCACCCCACAAATATTCCGAGAAGAGATAGAA
>NW_013570599.1:7046-7513 GCF_000499745.2 Eimeria mitis | reverse complement strand
GAGCAGCACCTGAGCATATAGAGCCTCAAGGAAAAAGATATAAAATAAAAACAACAAAAGACAAAGACACATATATAATAGAATATGTGGGGTGGGAGTTTACAATAAATATGGATAGAGATACGGCTCTACGTTTATATAATATTAAGTTTCAGGGGGAGAGATTTATATTTGAGCTCGGAATGATGGAGGCCCTAGCACATTACTCTGTAGCAGAGAGAAACTGGTATTTTATAGATTCATGGTATGGGGGTTTAGGCTCAGCAGCACGGCGTGTACACCCGGGTATAGAATGCTCGAAGACAGGTATTTTATTATTTAACTCTTCTTGTCTTTGTATATTCGAGCATGATTATAATAAACCATTACGGGCTCACTATAAATCAGGGAGACTGAGGGATGGGGCCCCACATAAAGCACTTATATTAAGACATATTATAACCGTAAGTAACTATGATTATATAACA
>NW_013570599.1:5680-6946 GCF_000499745.2 Eimeria mitis | reverse complement strand
ATGGAGAAGAATATAAAACACTAGAAGAACTCATAAAAAACTATAAAACAAATAAAAAAATGAAGAAAATAACCCCACAAATATTCAGAGAAGAGATAGAGAGACAGAGACAAAATAACGATAGAGACAGAAGGAGACAGTTACTACAAGAAAAAACTAAAATAAAAAATAATTATAAATATAAACACAGGAGACTAGCACCTGTCTGGCTAGCCCCAAACCCAGAGGGGCGAGGAGGGTTAGAATACAGAGCAGCACCTGAGCATATAGAGCCTCAAGGAAAAAGATATAAAATAAAAACAACAAAAGACAAAGACACGTATATAATAGAATATGTGGGGTGGGAATTTACAATAAATATGGATAGAGACACCGCGCTACGTTTATATAATATTAAGTTTCAGGGGGAGAGATTTATATTTGAGCTCGGAATGATGGAGGCCCTAGCACACTACTCTGTAGCTGAGAGAAACTGGTATTTTATAGATTCATGGTATGGGGGTTTAGGTTCAGCAGCACGGCGTGTACACCCCGGTATAGAGTGCTCAAAGACAGGTATTTTATTATTTAATTCTTCTTGTCTTTGTATATTTGAGCATGATTATAATAAACCATTACGGGCTCACTATAAATCCGGGAGACTGAGGGATGGGGCCCCACATAAAGCACTTATATTAAGACATATAATAACAGTAAGTAACTATGATTATATAACTGATTATATATTTCATATAAGTGGATGGATAGAAGCTACCGTCTCCTTTACTGGTGAGCTTTATGCTGGGGTTGAGGTACCTTGGTTCTCCTCTAGACAGAGACGATACGGTACGCAGGTTAGTGGTTCTATGCGTATGGGGGCTTTGCATGCACACCTAGCTGTATGGAAAATAGATATAGATATATCACCAGACTATAAACAAAACTCACTCGTTCTATCGAATATTATTTATGATAGAGTCAGGCCTGGGGCTATAAAACTAGAACAATGGATCGCAGATAAAGAGCTTGATGGTTTTATACAGTTCAATACAACACAGCCTCTACATTATACTATTGTCAGTGAAGACCATAATGTTTATGGGAATATAGGGGGAATGACCGTTCTTCCTTACCAAACCATCGCTGTAAGTTTATAGTTTTTTTGTTTTGTTTTTTTTTTTTGTTTTGTTTTTTTGTTTAATTCCTTTTTGTTTTATTTTGTTTTATTTTGTTTTGGTTTTTTTTCGTTTTTTTTCGGCTTTTTTTTGTTTTTTTAATGTTTATGGG
>NW_013570599.1:5293-5640 GCF_000499745.2 Eimeria mitis | reverse complement strand
TTTTTTGTTTTTTGTTTTTTGTTTTTTTTGTTTTTTTTGGTTTTTGTTTTGGCTTTTTTTGGTTTTTTTTTGGTTGTTTTTTGTTTTTTTAATGTTTATGGGAATATAGGGGGAATGACCGTTCTTCCTTACCAAACCATCGCTGTAAGTTTATATTATTTATTTTATTTATTTTATTTTTATTTTGTTTTGTTTTGTTTAATTCCTTTTTGTTTTATTTTGTTTTATTTTGTTTTGGTTTTTTTTGGTTTTTTTTTTGTTTTTTTTTGTTTTTTCTGTTTATGGAAATATAGGGGGAATGACCGTTCTTCCTTACCAAACCATTGCTGTAAGTTTATACTTTTGTT
>NW_013570599.1:5031-5193 GCF_000499745.2 Eimeria mitis | reverse complement strand
GGAATATAGGGGGAATGACCGTTCTTCCTTACCAAACCATCGCTGTAAGTTTATATTATTTATTTTATTTTTATTTTGTTTTTTTTTTTGTTTAATTCCTTTTTGTTTTATTTTGTTTTGTTTTGCTTTGTTTTAGTGTTTAAATATGTTTTTTTTTTTGGT
>NW_013570599.1:4324-4836 GCF_000499745.2 Eimeria mitis | reverse complement strand
CGTTCTTCCTTACCAAACCATCGCTGTAAGTTTATAGTTTTTTTGTTTTGTTTTTTTTTTTTTGTTTTTTTTTTTGTTTTGTTTTGTTTTGTTGTTCATGTTTTGTTTTGTTTTGTTTTGTTTTGGTTTTTTTTGGTTTTTTTTGGTTTTTTCTGTTTATGGGAATATAGGGGGAATGACCGTTCTTCCTTACCAAACCATCGCTGTAAGTTTATAGTTTTTTTGTTTTGTTTTTTTTTTTTTGTTTTTTGTTTTTTTTTTGTTTTGTTTTTTTTGGTTTTTGTTTTGTTTTGTTTTGTTTTGTTTTGTTTTGTTTTGTTTTGTTTTTTTTTGTTTATGGGAATATTGGAGGCATGACCGTTCTTCCTTACCCAACCATCGCTGTAAGTTTATATTATTTATTTTATTTTGTTTTGTTTTTTTTGTTTTGTTTTATTATACTGTTTAAGGTTTTTTTTGTTTTGTTTTTTCTGGTTTTTTTTCGTTTTTTTTTGTTTTTTTATTGTTTATGG
>NW_013570599.1:3848-4224 GCF_000499745.2 Eimeria mitis | reverse complement strand
TATATTATTTATTTTATTTTGTTTTGTTTTTTTTGTTTTGTTTTATTATACTGTTTAAGGTTTTTTTTGTCTTGTTTTGTTTTGGTTTTTTTTCGTTTTTTTTTGTTTTTTTATTGTTTATGCAAATATAGGCGGAATGACCGTTCTTCCCTACCCAACCATTATTTATATTATTTGTTTTATTTTTGTTTTGTTGTGTTTTTTTTGTTTTGTTTTATTTTATTTTGTTTTGTTTTGTTTCGTTTTATTATGTTGTTTAAGCTTTTCTTTGTTTTGTTTTTTTTCGTTTTTTTTTGTTTTTTTTTTTGTTGCTGCTGCTGCTGCTGCTGCTCCTACTACTAAACTATTACTCCTGCTGCTGCTGCTGCTTCTGCTG
>NW_013570599.1:3490-3771 GCF_000499745.2 Eimeria mitis | reverse complement strand
TCTCCCCTCCCCCACCACCACTGCCACCACTGCTGCTGCTGCTGCTGCTGCTGCTGCTGCTGCTGCAGATCCCTAACCCTCAATTTGAGTTGTATACTGGGCCCTGTGCTTGGGCTAAGTACAGGCTGGCTACCACTGTAAGACACCCCGATGAAATAGAAGCAACGCTACCAAGAGATAATAAATATGCGCTCAAACCAGCTGTCTCTCTAGATAGATATCTAAGGGTAAGTTATATAAATATTTATTTATTTATTTTTATTTGTTTTTATTTTTATTTG
>NW_013570599.1:2678-3390 GCF_000499745.2 Eimeria mitis | reverse complement strand
CTGCTGCTGCTGCTGCAGCAATAGTACGCAGCCTGAAAACAAAAGGATAACACCACAGGCACTTCCAGTGCTGTGAAGCAGCAGCAGCAGCAGCAGCAGCAGCAACTGCAGCAGCAACAGCAGCAGCAGCAGCAGGACTAACAGCAGCAGCAGTAACGGCAGCGGGGAAAGCAACAAGAGCATCAGCAGCAGCAGCAGCAGCAGCAGAGGAATCCTGCTTGTTGTTGTTTTTTTGTTGTTTCTGTTTATTTTGTTTATATTTGTATTTATTTATTATCCTTTCTTTGTGTTGATGTGGTGATGGAGAGAAGACAACATCACCAGCAGCTGCAGCAGCAGCAGCTGCAGCAGCAGCAGCTGCAGCAGCAGCAGCAGCAACTGGTTCATAGGCCTGCAGCAAAAGATGCAGCAGCAGAAGCACAGAGGGCCCCCCGCCGCACACCAGGTAATTTTTGTTTATATAATATATATATATATATATATATATATATATAATAACACATATATACATATACATATACCTATTTATTTATTTATTTATTTATTTATCTATTTATATTTATTTATTTATTTATATTTATTTATTTATATTTATTTATTTATTTATTTATGTATACAGCTGGCCCCTCACCTGAGTTGATTCGACGCAAACTGGAGGAGGTGATGAGCGACAAAGATATCTTCACAAGGAGCGCAGCTGCCTCTTTCAAGT
>NW_013570599.1:1301-1654 GCF_000499745.2 Eimeria mitis | reverse complement strand
TTTTTTTTTTTTTTTTTTTTTTTTTTTTTTTTTTTTTTTTTTTTTAATGCTTGTTCTTTTCTTTTTTCTTTTTATTTTTATTCTTCTTTTGCTTGTTCTTCTCTTTTTTATTTTTATTTTTATTTTTATTTTTCTTTTTTTTCTGCGTGTTCCTCTTTTTTCTGTTGTTGTTGTTATCTTATTGTAGTTATTTTATCGTTGTAATCGTCACCTTATAATAAAATAATAAAAATACTAAAAACAATAAAAATAAAAAATATTAAAAATACACGAACGTCTCTGTGTATAAAATAATATTATCTAATTCTATAAAACAACACTATATATATATATATACATATACATACATACAT
>NW_013570599.1:1044-1241 GCF_000499745.2 Eimeria mitis | reverse complement strand
TATATATATATATATATATATATATATATATACATATATATATATATATATATATATATATATATATATTATATGTGTTGTTAGTACTGGGAGATACTATGCCGCGTGCGAGAGAAGTACTATCCTCAGAAGGCGATGAAAGTCCGCCGCTCTCTTTTCGTCGGCCGCAGAAATCTCGCGCAGACCGGGATCGCTAT
>NW_013570599.1:378-971 GCF_000499745.2 Eimeria mitis | reverse complement strand
GCAGCAGCAGCAGCAGCAGCAGCAGCAGCAGCAGCAGCAGCAGCAGCAGGAGTAGTAGTAGTAGTAGTAGTAGGAGTAGTGGAGGAGGAGAGAGAGCAGCAGAAGTAGCAGCAGCAGATGGATCTATCTGTCTTTGCTGCTGCAGCAGAACAGTAGAAATACTAGCAGCAATATCTGCAGCTCGTAGCAACATGTTGTTTGCTGCAGCAGCAGCAGCAGCAGCAGCAAGAGCAGCAACAGCAGCAGCAGCAGCAGCATGGTTTGTTAGTTTGTTTGTTTGTTTTGTGTTGATGATAGATTTGTTTGATTTTGTGAAGAAGTTGGGCGCGGGCTCATTCGGCGATGTCCACAGAGTCATAGAAAGGAGGTCAGCACCTTGCTGCTGCTGCTGCTGCTGCTGCTGTTGCTGTTGCTGTTGCTGCTGTTGCTGCTGTTGCTGCTGCTGTTGTTGCTGTACTTCTCTCTGTTTGCTGCTGACGTATTCATTTGCTGCTGCTGTCTTTGTTTCTGTTATCTGCTGTTGCTTGTGAGTGCTGCTGCTTCTATCGATAGAAAGTGATAGTAATATTATATTCTCTCTCTCGCTCTCTACA
>NW_013570599.1:0-363 GCF_000499745.2 Eimeria mitis | reverse complement strand
ATATATATATATATATATATATATATATATATATATATATATATATATATATATATATACATATCCACAAACCCCTATACATGCATATCCGTATAGACCTGTGCATGCGTTCTCCGGGCTGCAGCAGCGGCTTAGAGCGCGTGATAAAGACGATAAACCGAGACCGCAGCGCGGTGCCGCGGGAGCAGATAGAGGCCGAGATAGCCGTCCTAAAGTCCCTCGATCACCCAAACATCATCAAAATATTCGATGTTTATGAAGACCACCATAATGTTTACCTCGTCATGGAGTAGGTTTGTTTATATATATATATATATATATATATATATATATATATATATATATATATATATATATATATAT
>NW_013570598.1:23215-23477 GCF_000499745.2 Eimeria mitis | reverse complement strand
CCCCCTGAGGGGCCCCCCGCTGCTGCAGCTTTAAGGGGGGCCCCCGAGGGGGGCCCCCCATACACCGCTTTGATGGGGGCCCCCCAGGGGGGCCCCCAGGGGGCCCCCCAGGGGGCCCCACCTGCTTCTACAAGGGGGGCCCCCGGGGGGGGAGAGGAGAGGGGGGCCCCCTAACTGCATGCATGCAACCCCTGGGGGGCCCCCAAAGGGTACTGCTCCTATTGAGTGGGGTTTGTAGATTATATTATAAAGATATGAAAAT
>NW_013570598.1:22652-23115 GCF_000499745.2 Eimeria mitis | reverse complement strand
CTGCTGCTGCTGCTGCTGCTGCTGCTGCTGCTGCTGCTGTTGCTGCTGCTGCTGCTGCTGCTGCTGCGCTTGCTGCAGGGGGCCCTTGCAAGAACAGGTAAGTTGCTGCTGCGGCAGCCGCAATCTAAACAGATACAATCTGCTGCAGCAATAGCCATTGTATGCCCCTGCTGCTGCTGCTGCTGCTGCTGCTGCTGCAGCTGCTGCTGCTGGTCTAGGACCCACTTCTGTGTTTCATAGTTAAATACACGCATGCAGCAGCCAGCAGCAGCAAATATAATAGGCTGATGAGGGTGCAGCAGCAGCGGTGTTTGGGGTGTATAGGGAAAGGGAGAGGAGGCGAGGGGGGGGTTAGAGCGAGAAGAAGAAAGCATGATAAACGATTAAAATAAATATAAAAATAAATAAAATTAATTAAAATAAATAAAATTAATTTAATTTTATTTATTTTTGCATTTGTTTG
>NW_013570598.1:22323-22552 GCF_000499745.2 Eimeria mitis | reverse complement strand
ATTCGTGTCTTTGTTTGTTTTTATATTTTTTTTTTTTTTGTTTTTTATTTCTCTCTTTGTTTGTTTTTATTTCTGTTTTTGTTGACAAAGACAAAGACAAAGACAAAAAAAAAAAACACAAAGACAAACGGAGAGAAAGAAAAAAAAACAAAGACAAAGAACAAAGACACAGAAAAAAAAACATAAAAAAAAACAAGAAAAAAGAACAAAGACAAAGACAACCAAAAAA
>NW_013570598.1:22027-22223 GCF_000499745.2 Eimeria mitis | reverse complement strand
TGCTGCTGCTGCTGCTGCTGCTGCTGTTGCTGCTGTTGCTGCTGCTGCTGCTGCTGCTGCTGCTGCTTGCATGCAGCGAGTTCGTTGGTGAGGACGGCGCGACAATTGGCGCGAGACTGCAGCAGAAAAAAAACAAAAAACTTTTTTTGTTTTTTTTGTTTTTTTTCTTTGTTTGTCTTTGTTTCCGTGTTTGTCT
>NW_013570598.1:21329-21769 GCF_000499745.2 Eimeria mitis | reverse complement strand
AAAAAAAAAAAAAAAAAAAACAAAAGCTCACCTGCAGCAGCCGCAGCAGCAGCAGCGCCCGTCTCTCCTCCAGCAGAGAACGGCGGCCCCACAAAGAAGCATTCGAGCAGACAAGCAAACACAAATCCTTGTAAGCAACCTCACGACCCTGCAGCAGCAGCAGCAGCAGCAGCAGCAGCAGAAGCAGTAGCAGCAGTAGCAGTAGTAGCAACATCAGCAGCAGTAGCAGTAGCAGCAGCAGCAGCAGTAGCAGTAGCAGCAGCAGCAGCAGCAGTAGCAGCAGCAGCAGCAGCAGCAGCGACAACAACAGCAGCAACAGCAGCAGCAGCAGCAGCAGCAGCAGCAGCAGCAGCAGCAATGGTATTTGTACTTCTGGGGGAATAATTTCTATCATGCGGAATACAAGGCGAAGCACAGAAGTCCACTGAGCCTCGCTGTAC
>NW_013570598.1:18045-21277 GCF_000499745.2 Eimeria mitis | reverse complement strand
CTGCTGCTGCTGCTGCTGCTGCTGCTGCTGCTGCTGCTGCTGCTGCTGCTGCTGCTGCTGCTCCGCCTCCTTCTGCCCCTGTTGCGGCTGCTGCTGCTTTTCTTGGGACTCTGCTGCTGCTGCTGCTGCTGCTGCTGCTGCTCCTGCTGCAGGCTCCCCTTGGGAGTCTTCAACAACTTCCCGCAGCAGCAGCCGCAGCAGCTTATTTCCAGCACCAGAAGCAGCAGCAGCAGCATCAGCAGCAGCAGCAGCAGCAGCAGCAGCAGCATCAGCAGCAGCAGCAGCAGAGTGTTTGTCTCTGTCTTGCAGCTCCACGAAGCGGCGCCTGATGGGGCGAAGGCGAGTCAATGCCTCCAGGGCTGCAGACACAGCATGCAGCAGCAGCAGCAGCAGCAGCAGCAACAGCAGCAGCAGCAGCAGCAGCAGCAGCAGTAGCAGTGATCTCTGTCTCTGTTTCTGTTTATTTATCTGTTTCTGTCTCTGTTTCTGTCTGTCTTTGTCTTTTTTTTTATTTATTTATTTTATTTTATTTTTTCTCTTTTTTTGTCTCCTCCTTCCTCTCTTCTTTTCTTTGTTGCTTTTATTTCTCCTGCTGTTCTAAACCCTAAACCCTAAACCCTAAACCCTAAACCCTAAACCCTAAACCCTGCCTCCTCACCTGCAATTGCTTCTGTCTGCTGCTCTCGCAGCAGCAGCACCCCTCCTCCCCCCTTCTGCTGCTGCTGCTGCTGCTGCTGCTGCTGCTGCTGTTGCTGCTGCTGCTGCTGCTGCTGCTGCTGCTGCAGCTGATATAGGGGGCAAGGGTTTATGGGGTACTGCAGCAGCAGCGGCAGCAGAAAGGGCCCCAAATGACTAACCCACTCCGCCCCCCACAGCTGCACATACACCCCAAACCCTAAACCCTAAACCCTAAACCCTAGGCCCTAAACCCTCCCAATCCAGGTAAGTAATAAAACAATAGAGCAGTATGTATTAGGGTTTAGGGTTTAGGGTTTAGGGTTTATTAGTATATGGGTGTATATAATGAAATAAAACGAAAGGGTGTTTGTTGTGTACCCCTTATTATTTTTAAGGGTTTAGGGTTTAGGGTTTAGGGTTTAGGGTTTGCTGACGGAAACAAAGAAGGGTTTGAGGGTTTCTTTGTTTTTGTTTTGTTGCTGCAAGGGTTTATAAACAAATATATACAGTGAGGTGTATATACACCCCAAACCCCCAAAACACAGCGCCACCAGCCGCCCCCAACTCAAACCACACCACCAACCCCCTGCAACACAAACCCTAAACTCTAAACCCTAAACCCTAAACCCTGAACCCTAAACCCAGCAACAAATATACTCACACACTCCTCTCATGCACCAGCAACACGCACCTGCAACATGCACCTGCTGCTCAACCGCCACCCTAGGGTTTAGGGTTTAGGGTTTAGGGTTTAGGGTTTACCTGGGGCCAATGCCTGCTGCAGCGGTGTAAGGGTTTCTTCTTCCTTAAACCCCCCCTTCTGCTTATACAAAACCCTCGGGGGCCCCTCATACATGAGGGGGCCCCCAAGCCAGAGGGGCCCCCCTCGGCTGGGGGCCCCCAAGCACACTGCAGAGAGGGTGAGGGGGCCCCATACGGTGGGGGGCCCCCTCAGCAGCAAGGGGCCCCCTTGAGGGGTACAAACGCCTCCTGCTGCTGCTGCTGTTGTTGTTGCTGCTGCTGCTGCTGCTGCTGTTGCTGCTGCTGCTGCAGGCGAAGCGCTGCGCTCGAAGCAGCCAAAGCACAGCTTCTGTACCCAAACCCTCAGCTGCTTGTGGGGGCCCCCCTGGTGGGGGGCCCCCCAGGGGGCCCCTGCAATAGAAAGGGGGCCCTTCATGGGGCCCACCTGAACGTATACCTCAGCAGCAGCAGCGGAAAGGGGGCCCCTGTTAGAGGCTGCAGCAGAGCAGCTGCTATATGCTGCTGCTGCTGCTGCTGCTCTTGGCCGTAGAGGGGCCCCCTAGGGTACGGGGGCCCCCTAGGGTATGGGGGCCCCCAAGGGTTTGAGGGGCCCCCCAAGGAAAGAGAGGCAGCAGATGCTTCACAGCAGCAGCGAGAAACGAAGACGAAATAAAATAAAAAAATAAAAACAAATAAAAAACAATTAAATATATTATTTATATATAAAAAAAAAGAGAGAAAACTCCGAGATATGTTGCAGCTGTACCCTCCTCAGGGGCCCCCCATACATAGGGGGGGCCCCCCAAGGCACCGGGGGGCCCCCCTCCCCTTGGGGGGGCCCCCAAGGGTTTAGGTGGTTTGTTTGCTTTTTTGTGTTTATCTGAAGGTTGTTTGTTTGTATATAAATAAATAAAAGGCTCCACCTTTTGTTTGTACTGCAGCGCGACTGTTCCTATGGTTTAGGGTTTAGGGTTTAGGGTTTAGGGTTTAGGGTTTAGGGTTTAGGGTTTGTTGTTGTATTGCATACTATGGCTTAAACTGTTATTTTAAAAATATATATATATATAACATTTCCGATATCATACCTAGTGTTTATGTTTTTTTAGGGTTTAGGGTTTACTAGGGTTTACTAGGGTTTACTAGGGTTTACTAGGGTTTACTAGGGTTTACTAGGGTTTACTAGGGTTTGGCGATGTCGTATGGCATGGGTGTATACGGGGATTATTTTTCTGCAGCTCGTGACGTGTTTGCTCGCACAGATAAATATTTTGCTGCTGTGGGGTTGCTGCCGCTGCTGCTGCCTCTTCCCCTTCAGGGGGAGACGGGGGCCCTCAAGAGGGGCCTCCTCCGTACCCTCATCTTCTCCTCAGCTCACATACACTCCACCATACACCAAGCTCTCTCGGCTTCTCTGCGCCGCTCTACCCACCAACCACACCCCTCACACACACACACACCACAGGGGGGCCCCCCGGGGGGCCCACAAGGGGGGACACCAGGGGGGGCACAGGGGGGGCCCCCAGGGGGGGCACAGGGGGGCCCCCCAGGGGGGCCCCCAGGGGGGGCCCCGGGGGGCACTCAGGGGGGCCCCTCAGGGGGGCCCCCGGGGGGTATACAGGGAGGGCACACAGGGGGGCCCCAACGGCGTTCTTCAGGCAGTCCTTCAGAAAGTCTTTTAGGGGGCCCCTTAGGTGGGGGCCCCTCGGTGGGCCCCTTTGGGAGCCCCCTAGGGGGCCCCCCAGGGGGCCCCCAAGGGGCCCCCCTTGACCCTGTTGATGCTGCGCTGCTGCCTGCTTATATATTGAGAGAGAAG
>NW_013570598.1:17774-17931 GCF_000499745.2 Eimeria mitis | reverse complement strand
GGGGGGCCCCCCCGGGGGGCCCCTCGAGGGGCCCCCTGAGGGGCCCCTGCTTAGTGATGAAGAGCTGGGGTTGCCGGCTATAAGAAAAGTAAGAAGAAATAAATATAAATAAAATAATTAATAATTAAAAAAAAAACACAAAAATAAATAAATAAAT
>NW_013570598.1:14602-16499 GCF_000499745.2 Eimeria mitis | reverse complement strand
AAAAAAAAAAAAAAAAAAAAAAAAAAAAAAAAAAAAAAATAAATATATTTTATGTGTGTGTGTATGTGTATGCAGCTGCGTGTATTAGCGATTCGTCTGTTGGTGGTGGGGTTGTTATGGCCGTGTGTGTTTTCTTTATATGGTGGTGGTGAGGAGGATAGTGTGCGTGTCTTTTCTTCTTTTTTAATACATTTTCCTCTTCCTCTTATTGATTTCTTTTGTTCTTCTTCGGGTTTATATTTATCTAGACATGTAGATACACCCCAGCCCCATACAGATCAGTGTAAAGGTTGTATTTGTATTAAACGCATGCAAAGAAAAATCAATAACAAACTTAAACACAATAAACACCTTCAGGGGGGCCCCCAAGAGTATAAGAAGAGAAGAAGAGAAGAAGAAGAAGAAGAAGAGTTTGTTGAGTTTTGGGCTGTAAGCAAAAGGAGGTTTTATTATATATGGAGAAACAGAGACAACCAGCTCGTACCTGAAACCCCCGCTGCTTCGCTGCTTGAAGCTGTATCTAAACCCTAAACCCTAAACCCTAAAATTTATATATATATATATATATATATATATATATTTATATATTTATATTTATATATTTATATTTATATATATATGTATATATGTGTGTTGTGATTTAAGAGGAAAAGAATAATAAACCCTAAGTATTAAATCCTTTAGTTCAAACCCTAAACCCTAACCTGTAAACCCTAAACCCTAAACCCTAAACCCTAGACTCTATACCCTAAACACTAACTAAACCCTAAACCCTAAACTGACGTTGTGGTGGAGAGGAAAAGCAGTATATCTGGAGCCTTATGTCTCCCCTTAAACCCTAAACCCTAAACCCTTTTCATACACCGCATATATTATTTTTATAAACCCTAAACCCTAATATTAAAAAAAAAGAGAAAACCCTTTTATCTAAACCCTAAACCAACCCCTACACCCTAAAATACCAACACTATACATATATATATAAACCATCAATGGGGGTTTAGGGTTTAGGGTTTAGGGTTTGTTTTCTTCTGCTGCTGCAGCTAGATGGGCCCCTAAGGTTTCCTTGTCCTGCTGCTAGCAGCAGCAGCACAAGGGCCCCCCCAACACCCCTGAGGAAGAGGGGGGGGGGCCCCCGCAGCAAGCGGGGTAGAGGGGGGGGCCCCCCCAGCAGCGAGAGGGGGGGGGCCCCCAGCTCTGCTGCTGCTGCTGCTGCTGCTGCAGCAGCAGCAGAAGATAAAAGCAAGGAAGCAGCTAGAGGGAGAAAGGGAAGAACCAATAAACAACCAGCAGCAGCTGCTGACTCTGCTGCTGCTGCTGCTGCTGCTGCTGCTCCTGCTGCTGCTGCTGCTGCTGCTGATAGCAGCAGCAGGGGTTGCTTAGATGTATCGAGGCCTTATGGGGGCCCCCTCTTCTGTGCTGCTACGGGGCCCCCACCCGCTGCAGCAGGGGCCCCTGTACCCTCCACGGGGGCCCCCAGGGGGCCCCCAGCTGCTGCGGTAGAGGGCCCCTTTATCTCTGTAAAAGAGGAGGAATAACAAAATGTCTTTTTTATTTTTTTTTTAATTTTTTTCTTTTTATTTTTCTTGTTTTTTTTCGTTTTCTTTTTTTTTTTTTCTTTTTTTTGTTGTGTTTCTCCCTCTTATTAACTTTTTTTGTTTTTTTTGCTTATCCCAGTCTGTCTCTATCAAGCAGCAGCAGCAGCTAGCAGCAGCAGCTAGCTGCAGCAGCTAGCTGCAGCAGCTAGCTGCAGCAGCTAGCTGTATAGAGAGAGACAGAAAGAAAAAATAAATAATATAAAGAGACAGACAGAAAGAAATATAATAGAGAGACAAACAAACAAAAACAAATGCATATAGAGAGAAAAACAAACAAATATAAAAAGAAAGATAAACAA
>NW_013570598.1:11929-12002 GCF_000499745.2 Eimeria mitis | reverse complement strand
ATATTATATTATATTATATTATATTATATTATATTATATTATATTATATTATACTATATTATATTATATTTAT
>NW_013570598.1:10938-11741 GCF_000499745.2 Eimeria mitis | reverse complement strand
TATATTATATTATATTATATTATATTATATTATATTATATTATATTATATTATATTATATTATATTATAGAGACCGCCGAGGGTTGCTGGGGTGTATAGGCAGCTCGGCCTGGTTGCTGCTGCTGCTGCTGCTGCTGCTGCTGCTGCTGCTGGTGGTCTTCGGGGCAGGCAGGCATGGCTGCAGCGTGAGCAGCAGCGGGAGTGCTGCAGTTGTATTGAAATATATAATGAAATAAATAAATAAATAAATAAAATAAATAAATTTAATTTATATTTATTTATTAAAAAATATAAATGCTCGTTTTTTCTCTGTAGCAGCTGCATATACACCCCAAGCAATGGCTGCAGCAACCGGACCACAGCGGGGGCCGCTGCTGCAGCAGAAAGAGTGTGTTATTGTTTTGTTTCTTTTTTTAAATCCTAAATTAATTTATTTTTTTTAATTATTTATTATTTTTATTTATTTATTTCTGCTCTTTATTGATATATTATAAGCAACAAGCCCCCCCCATAACCACCGCCGACGAGCAGGGAGGGGGGCACCGCCGCCTCAGCAGCTCCCGCCCTAGGGTTTAGGGTTTAGGGTTTAGGGTTTAGGGTTTATAAACATGACAGCATTGAGGCCCTCAAACCTCTCTGTCTCTCCCCAGCAGGAGGAGACAGATGGGGGCCCCCTGTCTCCTTCTCTTCTCTATGAGAGCCCATCGAACGCACGAGCCAGAGCAGAGGCAGCAGCAGCAGCAGCAGCAGCAGCTGCTGCTGCTGTTGCTGCTGCTGCTGGGGAGAAGCCGAGTATGCAGCAG
>NW_013570598.1:10423-10788 GCF_000499745.2 Eimeria mitis | reverse complement strand
GAGCAGCAATGCTCCGCAGCAAGTCCTTCTCTGCCGGTATGAGGGCCCCCAGAAGGAGACACGAGGACTCCTCTTTTGCTGCTGCTGTTGCTGCGCAGCAGCAGCTGCTGCAGCAGGCAGCAATGAGGAGAAATGCTGCTATGGGGGGCCCACCTCAGCTGCAGCAGCAATCGGCGGGCTTCGATACCACCAGCAGCAGCAGCAGCAGCAGCTGCAGCAGCAGCAGGAGCAGCAGCAACAGCAGCAGCAGGAGCAGCAGCAGAAGCAGCAGCAGGAGTAGCAGCAACTGCAGCAGCAGAACTGGGAGCGTAGACTCCCCCTATTGTGGGCCCAGTTCTCTACGGGGCGGCCAGCAGCAGCAGCAG
>NW_013570598.1:10249-10323 GCF_000499745.2 Eimeria mitis | reverse complement strand
GTAGCAGCAACTGCAGCAGCAGAACTGGGAGCGTAGACTCCCCCTATTGTGGGCCCAGTTCTCTACGGGGTGGC
>NW_013570598.1:10027-10149 GCF_000499745.2 Eimeria mitis | reverse complement strand
GAGCAGCAATGCTCCGCAGCAAGTCCTTCTCTGCCGGTATGAGGGCCCCCAGAAGGAGACACGAGGACTCTTCTTTTGCTGCTGCTGTTGCTGCGCAGCAGCAGCTGCTGCAGCAGGCAGCG
>NW_013570598.1:9195-9927 GCF_000499745.2 Eimeria mitis | reverse complement strand
CAGCAGCAGCAGCAGCAGCAGCAGCAGCAGCAGCAGCAGCAGCAAGGTGGCTGGAGAGAAGTTGCAGCTGAGAGGCAAAGGGCCTTCGAGCTGCATATGAAGCAGGAGAGAGAGCTGCTGCAGCAGCAGCTGCTGCAGCAGCAGCAGCTGCAGCAGCAGCGTGAACGCAAACAAAGGGCCCCCCACCGAGATCCCCACGCAGCAGCAGCAGCAGCAGCAGCAGCAGCAGCAGCAGCAGCAGAACGTCAGCAGCAGCCTGAGCTGGACATACACCTCAGGAGGAAGCAAACAAAAACACCTTCGAGGCGCAAGCATGGCAAGGGAGCAGCAGCAGCAGCAGCAGCAGCAGCAGCAGAAACACCAGCAGCAACAGCAGCAACAGCAGCAGCTGCTGCTGCTGCTGCTGCTGCTTCTGCTCCTGCTGCTAGTGGAGGTGCAGATGTATGGGCTGCTGCAGCTCGCGGTGCTGCAGGGAGGTACGCTCATATAAAACCCTAAGGGTTTAGGGTTTAGGGTTTAGGGTTTACGTAACCCTAAACCCTAAACCCTAAACCCTATTTAAAGCCTATATTCAGATGCTCTGTTCTTTGTTTATTTATCTGCTCCCCTCAACCCCACAGATTACTACGGCCTGTGTCTAGGGTTTAGGGTTTAGGGTTTAGGGTTAGGGTCTAGGGTTTAGGGTTTAGGGTTTAGGGTTAGGGTTTAGGGTTTAGGGTTTAGGGTGTTGCG
>NW_013570598.1:8613-9095 GCF_000499745.2 Eimeria mitis | reverse complement strand
GTGGAGGTGCAGATGTATGGGCTGCTGCAGCTCGCGGTGCTGCAGGGAGGTACGCTCATATAAAACCCTATTTAAAGCCTATATGCTCTGTTCTTTGTTTCTTTATCTGCCCCCCTAAACCCCAAATCCACATATTACTACGGCCTGTGTCTAGGGTTTAGGGTTTAGGGTTTAGGGTTTACTGTTAGGGTTTAGGGTTTAGCGTTTAGGGTTTAGGGTGTTGCATGCAGGCCTGCTGATGGGGCCCCTCAAGGAGCGAAGCAGCTGCAAGGTCTCCCTGTCTATCCATATCCTCCTGCTGCTGCTGCTGCTGCTGCTGCTGCTGCTGCTGCTGGCGGTATTCCTTTTGCTGCTTGGCCTCCAGGGGCCCCCCCCTTTTATGCTGCTGCTGCATTTGCTGCTGCTGCTGCAGCACGAGGGATGCCCCCGCGGCAGCCAGACAGTGCGTTCGCTGCATCTGCTGCTGTTGCTGCTGCTGATGT
>NW_013570598.1:8286-8513 GCF_000499745.2 Eimeria mitis | reverse complement strand
CTGCTGCTGCTGTTGCTGCTGCTGCTGCTGTTGCTGCTGCTGCTGCTGCTGCTGTTGCTGCTGCTGCTGATAGTGGCCCCGCCTCACTGCTTCCACAGCTGCTGCTGCACTGATATCTGCTGCTATATTGCTGCCTCTTGCTGCATCTCCTCTTGGGCCTTGCTGCTGCTGCTGCTGCTGCTGCTGCTGCTGCTGCTGCTGCTGCTGCTGTTTGTGATTATACAGGT
>NW_013570598.1:7401-7692 GCF_000499745.2 Eimeria mitis | reverse complement strand
CTGCAGCAAGCCAAGAGTGACCTTACACAAGAGAGAGAGGTTAGCGACTGCTGCTGCTGCTGCTGCTGCTTGCTGCTGCTGCTGCTGCTGTTGCTGCTGCTGCTGCTGCTGCTGTTGCTGCATGCTCCTGGTGTTAGCGGCTCACGGCAGCACCAAAGTTTTAGTTCTTACCTGCCCATCCACCGCGTGTCGCTGCTGCTGTTGCTGCTGCTGCTGCTGCTGCTGTCGCTGTTGCTGTTGCTGCTGCTGCTGCTGCTGCTGCTGCTGCTGCTGCTGCAGAAGCGTGAAAGT
>NW_013570598.1:6154-6353 GCF_000499745.2 Eimeria mitis | reverse complement strand
AGCTGCAGGAGGAGACACAGAAGACAAGACAAGAAGAAAAAGATAAATACCTAGCGGAGAAAGAACAGCTGCAAGTATGCAACATATGCTGCTGCTGCTGCTGCTGCTGCTGTTGCTGCTGTTGCTGCTGCTGCTGCTGATGCTATTGCTGTGTTTGTGGAGATAAGGCTGAGTCTGCCCATCTTCCCGCTGCTGGTGA
>NW_013570598.1:5646-6054 GCF_000499745.2 Eimeria mitis | reverse complement strand
AGCTGCAGGAGGAGACACAGAAGACAAGACAAGAAGAAAAAGATAAATACCTAGCGGAGAAAGAACAGCTCCAAGTATGCAACATATCCTGCTGCTGCTGCTGCTGCTGCTGCTGCTGCTGCTGCTGCTGCTGCTGCTGCTGCTGTTGCTGCTGCTGCTGATGCTATTGCTGTGTTTATGGAGATAAGGCTGAGTCTGCCCATCTTCCCGCTGATGGTGATGCTGCTGCTCTTGCTGCTGCTGCTGCTCTTTCTGCTTTAACAGCATCAGCAGCAGCAAGAGCAGCAGTAGCAGCAGCAGCAGCAGCAGCAGCAGCAGCAGCAAATTTGTGTTTGTTATTTATCCGAGTTTTATAAATGAGCAGTGAATGCCTTTATGAGGAAAACTGCTCTGAAACACATCTCCACT
>NW_013570598.1:5219-5546 GCF_000499745.2 Eimeria mitis | reverse complement strand
GCTATTGCTGTGTTTATGGAGATAAGGCTGAGTCTGCCCATCTTCCCGCTGATGGTGATGCTGCTGCTGCAGGTGAAGATAAAGGACCTGGAGGGGGATTTGTCTTTTTCTCGGGATCAGCTGCTGGTGGCGCGCGAAAGTTTAATTGCTGCCAGACAGAAGCAGCAGGCAGCAACAGAAGCACATGAACAAGACCTTAAGGCTCTACAAGTATGCTGCTGCTGCTGCTGCTGCTGCTGCTGCTTCTGCTGCTGCTGCTGTTGCTGCTGCTGCTGCTGCTGCTGCTGCTGATGATGATGATGATGATGGTGATGGTGATGGTGTTGA
>NW_013570598.1:3698-3989 GCF_000499745.2 Eimeria mitis | reverse complement strand
AAGACCTGAAGTTTGTGCGTACCCTAAACCTCTCTCTATCTGAAAAGGCTCGACGGCTGCAGCAGAACATACCCACTGTCTCCGCAGCAGCAGAGCAGCAGCAGCAGCAGCAGCAGCAGCAGCAGCGGCAGCAGCAGCAGCAGCAGCAGCAGAGGATACCAAGCGAAGCCTATAGTGAAGCTTCTTCTTCTGTCAGCTCTGCCTTTCCTCTCGGTCCTCAGGGGGGCCCCTATGGGGGCCCCCATGGGGGCCCCCATGGGGGCCCCCATGGAGGGGGTAGCAGCAGGGAGC
>NW_013570598.1:3296-3598 GCF_000499745.2 Eimeria mitis | reverse complement strand
CTGTCAGCTCTGCCTTTCCTCTCGGTCCTCAGGGGGGCCCCTATGGGGGCCCCCATGGGGGCCCCCATGGAGGAGGTAGCAGCAGGGAGTTGCAGCTGCAGCGGCTGCAGCAGCAGCTGCAGCAGCAGCTAAAAGATAGACTTGATGAGGATACTGCTGCTGACAAACTGCGGTCAAGGGAGGCTTCTTGGGCAGCAGCAGCAGCAGCAACAACGACCCCAACAGCAGCAGCAGCAGCAGCAGCAACAGCAGCAGCAGCAGCAGCAGCAGCGCAGCTGCCTTCCCCTACAGACAGCGCCATA
>NW_013570598.1:1789-2369 GCF_000499745.2 Eimeria mitis | reverse complement strand
GACACAAGCAGCAGCGGCAGCTGCAGCAGCTGCAGCAGCAGCTAGAACAGCTGCAGGAGGAGCAGGACCACCTACGTCGTCAGCAGCGGCTGCTGCAGCAGCAGGACGGCTCTGATGACCCCGCAGCAACAGCAGCAGCAGCGGCGGCAGCAGCAACCGCAGCTTTAGTGCTGCTGCCACAGCAGCAGCAAACTCCAGCAGCAGCAGCAGCAGACAGCAGCAGCAGCAGCAGCAGCAGCAGCAGCAGCAGTTTCGTAGGCCGAGTATATCTTTCACTCGTCCTGCGGAGGTGTCTCCTCTTCCTCTGGACGGTGTAACAGCAGCAGCAGCAGCAGCAGCAGCAACAGCAGCAGCAGCAGCAGCAGCAGGATCTCTGTCTACAAGAGATACAGAAAGGAGACAATGGCTGCTGCAGCGGGTCTCTAGGGTGTCTAGGCTGCATGGGCTCGAACAAGTACACCAAAAGACAAACGCACTGTCTCCTGCGTTGCTGTCTCTTTCCCGCAGCAGGAGACAAACCCCTGCTGGCACACCCAAAGACTGCAGCAGCAGCAGCAGCAGCAGCAGCAGCAGCAGCGGG
>NW_013570598.1:525-1019 GCF_000499745.2 Eimeria mitis | reverse complement strand
CAGCAGCAGCAGCAGCAGCAGCAACAGCAGCAGCAGCAGCAGCAACAGCAGCAGCAGCAGCAGCAGAAGGAGAGACCAGGTGTCTGCCCTCCCTAGGAGGCTGCTGCTGCTGCTGCTGCTGCTGCTGCTGCTGCTGCTGCTGCTGCTGCTGCTGCTGCTGCTGCTTTCGTACACCAAAGGAGCCTGTCTGTTGTCTTCTTTACTTTCGTTTTTTATTTTGTGTTTGGCTTTATTTTAATAAAATTAAAATGCTGAGGAGACAACACAGAGGAGTGCAGTTGCTGTCTCCTTTTGTCTCTTCTTTTGTCTCCTTTTGTCTCCTTTTGTCTCCTTCTGTCTCCTTTTGTCTCCTTCTGTCTCTTCTTCTGTCTCCTTCTGTCTCCTTCTGTCTCTTTTTATCTCTATCTGTCTCTTTCTGTCTCCTTCTGTCTCTGTCTGTCTCCTTTTGTCTCTATCTGTCTCCTTTTGTCTCCTCCTAGTCCCCTGCATCCCTC
>NW_013570598.1:0-425 GCF_000499745.2 Eimeria mitis | reverse complement strand
GTCTTCTTTACTTTCGTTTTTTATTTTGTGTTTGGCTTTATTTTAATAAAATTAAAATGCTGAGGAGACACCGCAGAGGAGTGCAGTTGCTGTCTCCTTTTGTCTCTTCTTTTGTCTCCTTTTGTCTCCTTCTGTCTCCTTTTGTCTCCTTCTGTCTCTTCTTCTGTCTCCTGTCTCCTTCTGTCTCCTTCTGTCTCTTTATATCTCTATCTATCTCTATCTGTCTCCTTCTGTTTCTATCTCTTTCTGGCTCTATCTGTCTCCTTTTGTCTCTATCTGTCTCCTTCTGTCTCCATCTGTCTCCTTCTGTCTCTATCTGTCTCCTTTTGTCTCCTCCTAGTCCCCTGCATCCCTATGCCTAGCCCGCCCCACTCCACAGCCACAGCTAGCCACAGCTAGCCACAGCTAGCCGCAGCTAGCCACAG
>NW_013570597.1:6607-8110 GCF_000499745.2 Eimeria mitis | reverse complement strand
CACCAGCAGCAGCAGCAGCAACACCAGCAGCAGCAGCAGCAGCAGCAGCAGCAGCAGCAGCAGCAACATACTTCGCATGTCATAGCTGTATACTCCTGGGCCGCCGCACTCTTGCTCAATGTCTCTCTCTAAGCGACCCCTTTCTATCTTTACTCCTTGCTGCAGCAGCAGCAGCAGCAGCAGCAGCAGCAGCAGCAGCAGCAGCAGAAGCAGCAGCAGCAGCAGCAGCAACAGCAGCAAACCACAGACACAAACAACAGCAACACAAACAGCAATAAAGATTCTCCAGCAGCACCAAATACACCCCAACCACCACCAGCAGCAGCAGCAGCAACTGCAACAGCAGCAGCAGCAGCAACAGCAACAGCAGCAGCAGCAGCAGGAGGATGAATACCTTTTTTAGTTCCATTTCTTTAAGAACAGAGATAGGTATGTTGGGGGTTCGGGGTGTATGTACAGCTGAAACATGCAGCATAGCTGCTGCTGCTCCCTTGACGCCTGCTGCAGCAGCAGCAGTAGCAGCAGCAAGAGGAGTATCTCCAGCAGCATTTGCTGCTGCTGCAGCAGCAGCAGCAGGATCTGCTGCTGCTACTGCTGCAGCACGCTGCAGCATGCGCTGCTGCAGCAGCAACTCGCATGCGGTGTTCTTTGCTTCCTCTATTCCAGCCCCAGTTAGCGTAGATGTACACACAACACCCACCCCCATCTCTGTATACACAAAAAAAATAAATTTATTTATTTATTTATTTATTTATTTATTTATTTATTTATTTATTTATTTGTTTGGGTGTTTGTTTTTTTTTTGTTTTGTTTGTTTAGGGGTTATATAAGCTATATAAAGATATATTATACTTTATATATTTAATATAGATTTGTTATGTTTATTGTTTATATTATATATTTATATTTATTTTTATTTTATATAATATTTATTTAATATTTTATTTATTTTACTTATATATAAACACAGCAGCGAGAAAAAGAGAAGAAGCAGCAGCAGCAGATGCAGCAGCAGCAATAGCTGCAGCAGCAGCAGCAAACGCAGCAGCAACAGCAACATAAAAAAAAATAAAAAATAAATAAATAAATAAATAGAATAAAAACAGGTTGAAATAAATAACTAAAATAGACAAATAAAATAAATAAAAAAATAAAAATAAATAAAACAAAACACCAAACAAATAAACAAAACAAATAAAAACAAACAAAAACAAATAAAATAAATAAAATAAATAAAATAAATAAAATAAATAAAATAAATAAATGAAATAAATAAAAACAAAAGAAGCAAATAAAATAAATAAAATAAATAAAATAAATAAAAACAAATAAAATAGATAAAATAAATAAAACAAATAAAATAAATAAAAACAAAAGAAGCAAATAAAATAAATAAAACAAACAAAAACAAATAAAATAAATAAAAATAAATAAAATAAAAAAGAAAGAAAGAAAGGTACCTGTTTGTAGCTGCTGGAGCGCTTGTTGATCTTCTTTTTTTAA
>NW_013570597.1:6159-6464 GCF_000499745.2 Eimeria mitis | reverse complement strand
AAAAAAAAAAAAAAAAAATAATAAATAAATAAATAAATAAATAAATAAATAAATAAATATATTGATATATAAATAAATAAATATGTTAGTATCTAGATAAACAGAGAAAGAAAAAAAAGAAAATAAAAATAAATATATATAGCTTTTGTATTTCTTTGTTCATCAATTCGGCAATAAAAATATAAATAAATAAATAAATTAATAAAGAAATAAACTAAAACAACAAAACAAAAACAAAAAAAAACAAAGGAAAACAGCAGCAGCAACAAACAGCAGCAGCAACAAACAGCAGCAGCAACAAGCAG
>NW_013570597.1:5834-6085 GCF_000499745.2 Eimeria mitis | reverse complement strand
AAAAAAAAAAAAAAAAAAAAAAAAATATAAAATAAAAAACACAGAGAGCTAGATAAAACAAAAGCTAAAAAAACAACACAAATAAAAATCAAAATAAAAATAAAAATAAAAAAAAAAATAAAAAAAATAAAAAAAAAAAAATAAAAAACAAACCTGTAGATGAGTTAGTGCTGTAACCGCCAACATCTCGATTAAATTTCTCTCTTCTAGCGGGTGATCCAGGATGCCTGGGGTGTCTATTATCTATAAAC
>NW_013570597.1:5047-5734 GCF_000499745.2 Eimeria mitis | reverse complement strand
AAATAAATAAATAAATAAATAAATAAATAAATAAATAAATAAATAAATAAATAAATAAATAGATAAATAATTATTTTTATTGTAAGGAGGAGACAGAGAAAAAGAGAAAGAGAAAAAAACAGAAAAAAAAAAAGAAAGGGAAGAGGGGGATGCCTGGGGTGTCTATTATCTATAAACAAATAAAAAATAAATAAATAAATAAATAAATAAATAAATAAATAAATAAATAAATAAATAAATAAATAAATAAATTATTTTTATTGTAAGGAGGAGACAGAGAAAAAGAGAAAGAGAAAAAAACAGAAAAAAAAAGGAAGAGAGGGATGTCTGGGGTGTCTATTATCTATAAACAAATAAAAAATAAAAATAAAAATAAATAAATAAATAAATAAATAAATAAATTATTTTTATTGTAAGGAGGAGACAGAGAAAAAGAGAAAGAGAAAAAAACAGAAAAAAAAAGGAAGAGAGGGATGCCTGGGGTGTCTATTATCTATAAACAAATAAATAAATAAATAAAATATTTATTTTATTTATTTATCAAAATAAATAAAATAAAATAAAATAAAATAAAATAAAATAAAATAAAATAAAATAAAATAAATAAACAGGCATATTGTAGAAAGATGATCAAAGCGTGCAACAAATAAAAAAACAAAAAAAACAAAACAAAGAGAAACAAAATAA
>NW_013570597.1:4865-4947 GCF_000499745.2 Eimeria mitis | reverse complement strand
CTATTATCTATAAACAAATAAAAAATAAATAAATAAATAAATAAATAAATAAATAAATAAATAAATAAATTATTTTTATTGT
>NW_013570597.1:4618-4765 GCF_000499745.2 Eimeria mitis | reverse complement strand
AATAAAATAAATAATATAAAGATGATGGAGGTGTCCAACAAAGAGACTTCATGTAGTAAACACAAAAAAAGCATAAAAAAATAAATAAAAAGAATAAAACAACAGAAAAAAAAACAAAATAAAGAGAATAAAGAGACAAAGAAAGAT
>NW_013570597.1:3926-4518 GCF_000499745.2 Eimeria mitis | reverse complement strand
AATAAAATAAATAATATAAAGATGATGGAGGTGTCCAACAAAGAGACTTCATGTAGTAAACACAAAAAAAACAAAAAAATAAATAAAAAGAATAAAACAACAGAAAAAAAAGCAAAATAAAGAGAATAAAGAGACAAAGAAAGAGAAAACAAAATAAAAAACAAAAAATAAATAAATAAATAAATAAATAAACTAACCTGCCACCTTGTATAAAGATGATCGAAGTGTCCAACAAATAGACTTTTCGTAGTAAACACAAAAAAATAAATAAAAAGAATAAAAAAAAGAGAAAAACACCAAAATAAAGAGAAAAGAGAGACAAACAAAGAAATAAACAAAAATAAATAAATAAATAAATAAAAAGTAAATAAACTAACCTGCCACCTTGTATAAAGATGATCGAAGTGTCCAACAAATAGACTTTTCGTAGTAAAAGCAAAAGGCTGTACCTCAACATTAGCATTACTACATTTATTTATAAATGAACTTTTTCCTACATTAGGGAAACCCGATAATATAATTATTTTTCCTTTCGGGTTTATTACGGGCAATCGATGCAAATGCAAACGCACATCCTCTAAATAACCAAACA
>NW_013570597.1:2670-3133 GCF_000499745.2 Eimeria mitis | reverse complement strand
AAAAAAAAAAAAAAAAAAAAAAAAAAAAAAAAAAAAAAAAAAAAAAAAAAAAAAGAAAAATAAACATACCTGTGCAGTATCTTCCTAGTGCAGCAGTTTTTAATGATTTAGCTTTATAAAGAGAATCAGAATATTTAGTTAGTGTTATATACTCTTTACTTATTTTCTCTATTTTATTTACTGCTGAGGAGACATGTGCGAGCGCTAGCTTGTAGTGGTCTCGGTCGTATAATATATTTAATAAATCACTGTAGAAAGGATGGATGCTCTGCAGCAACAAACACATTTATTTGTTTATTTATTTATTTGTTTTTATTTATTTAGTTTTAGTTTAGTTGGTTAGGGTTTTGTTTATCTTTTTCTGTTTTTTTTTTCTCTTTTTTTCTATCTATTTATGTCTCTATTGTATAATATATTTAATAAATCACTGTAGAAAGGATGGATGCTCTGCAGCAACAAACAC
>NW_013570597.1:1053-2570 GCF_000499745.2 Eimeria mitis | reverse complement strand
ATTTATTTAGTTTTAGTTTAGTTGGTTAGGGTTTTGTTTATCTTTTTCTGTTTTTTTTTTCTCTTTTTTTGTATCTATTTATGTCTCTATTGTATAATATATTTAATAAATCACTGTAGAAAGGATGGATGCTCTGCAACAAAAAAACATATTTATTTATTTATTTTTATTTAGTTTTATTTAGTTTTATTTATTTATTTATAGTTTATCTTTTTCTGTTTTTTTTTCTCTTTTTTTCTATCTATCTATGTCTCTATTGTATAATATATACTCTGCATCAACAAACACATTTATTTATTTATTTATTTTTTATTTATTTTTATTTATATATTTATATTTATTAATTTATATTTATTTATATAAGATATATATATTTATACATTAGTATAGTTGAATAGAATAAACAAAAAAGAAATATAACAAAAAAGAAAAACAAAAAAAAGACAAAAAAAAAGACAAAACAAATTAAAATACACAAAAAAAAGAAACAAACAAAGAACAGAAAAAAAAGAAAATAAATAAAATAAAAAAACAAAAAAAAAAAATAAATAAACAGCTAAACAAACAACCACCAAGCGAAAGCAAATAATAAAAAGAAATAAAATAAAGACAAAACAATAAAGAAAAAAAATAAAAAGAAAAAAAAGTAAAAAAAAAGAAAATAAAAAAAGTTAACTAAAATAACAACTAAAATGCATAAAAAAAGCAAAAAAACAGAAAAAAAAACAGAAAAAAAAAACAGAAAAAAAAAACAAAAAAAGCAAAAAAAAAACAAAACAAAACAAAACAAACAAAACAAAACAAAACGAAACAAAACTAAGAAAAATAAAAAACTAAATATCTTACATCTAGCTGCGGAAACAGCTGTACAATAGCTTTTAACTTCTCAACAAAGAATTGTGCTGCAGTTTTTATTTTTCGTATATAAAATTTTTTAATTAAATTTATATTTTTTTTTTTTATTTCTGTTGGCGTTTTTCTTTGGGTCTTTGAGAGACAAACGTCTATCAAGGAAGATGAAGATAATACAGCAGGTAAATCCTAAAAAAAATAAAAAAAAAATAAAAAAAAACAAAAAAAAATAAAAAAATAAATAGATAAATGTAAATGGTTATGGAGACAAACGTCTATCAAGGAAGATGAAGATAATACAGCAGGTAAATCCTAAAAAAAATAAAAAAAAATAAAAAAAAATAAAACAATAAAAAAATAAAAAAAACAAAAAAAATATGCATAGAGACAAACGTCTATTAAAGAAGAAGACAACACAGCAGGGAGGTCCTATAGAAAAAAATAAAAAGAAATAAATAAATATAAATAAATATAAATAAATATAAATAAATATAAATGAATATAAATGAATATAAATAAATATAAATAAATATAAATAAATGTAATTAATATAAATGAATAGATAGATACAAATAAAGATAAAACTTGAAATAAATAAAAACAAATAAACAGAAACAAAAAAATACAAAACAAAAACAAATGCAGCAATGTATATCACAATATAT
>NW_013570597.1:461-1026 GCF_000499745.2 Eimeria mitis | reverse complement strand
ATATATATATATATATATATATATATATATATATATATTCATAGAGAAACGGAAGAAAGGAGTGCTGCAGAAGTAAAAAAGAAAAAAACAAAAAACAAAAGAAACAGCAGCAGCGGAGAAATATAAAAAAGATAAAGAAGAAGCAAAAAAGAAAAAAACAAAAAAGAAAAAAACAAAAATAAATAAAAAACAAAAGAAAGAAAAAGAGAAACAAACAAACGGACCCTGACTTTCAGCCCCCCGAGATCCATTTTCTGTATTTTTTTAGATAAAATAAAAATAAATAAAAAAATAAATAAATAAATAAACAAATAAATAAATTATTTATTTATTTATTTTCTTTTTTTTTATAAGAAACTAAACGGGGCCCCCCTCTGCTCGATAGAGTCAGCCTGTGGGGAGGCCCCCAGGTGGTGCTGCAGCAGCAGCAGCAGCAGCTGTATTTCTTCTCGCAACAAAAAAGAGAAAAAAAGAAAATAAAACACAAAATTAATTTATTTATTCATAAATTCAACAAACAAATACAAAAAAAACACAAAAAAACACCTCAGGACCATTCAGCTGC
>NW_013570597.1:0-361 GCF_000499745.2 Eimeria mitis | reverse complement strand
CCCCCTCTGCTCGATAGAGTCAGCCTGTGGGGAGGCCCCCAGGTGGTGCTGCAGCAGCAGCAGCAGCAGCGGTATGAGGGTTCTTCTACACCAAATTCTCCGCTAAAAAAGAATTATTAAAATATTTTATTAATATTTTAATAAAATATAAACAAAAATTAATTTAAATAATTTATTTAACGGCTTTCTCACCCCAATGATGAGGCCATACAGACCCGCCACCATCAGGAGCTGTCGATACACCCCAAATAGTAATAAAAAAAAACAAATATTTTATTTGTTTGCTTTTTATTTTTTAATAATTAAATTATTTTTATTATATTATTAAATAAAACCTCAATTAAAGCAAACAGCTGCTCCG
>NW_013570596.1:4749-8404 GCF_000499745.2 Eimeria mitis | reverse complement strand
ACGCAGGGA
This sequence comes from Eimeria mitis, assembly GCF_000499745.2. NCBI lineage: Eukaryota > Apicomplexa > Conoidasida > Eucoccidiorida > Eimeriidae > Eimeria > Eimeria mitis. The sequence goes on along the minus strand of NW_013570596.1, from coordinate 8,395 downwards.
AGCTTCAGCGAAGCTTCCTTTGCTGCATGCCTTACCTCTGAATGTACGTGTAGAACGTTTGCAAACGTTTCGACGCAACCTACGAAAACCAAGTGAAGGGTCCTGCGCTACCGCATGCTACAGCAGTGCTCAAGTACTACATAGGCTGCCTCCTCCCCCCCAACCCCAGGCCCTCAGCTGAGCGCCCAGAACGCCGGGGGACAGGGAAGGTATGTTAGCTGAATTGAGGAAACTGTTACCTCCAGTCGCTGGCTTCATGCAGCTCTCTCCTGTCCTGGAGGCGGGCCGGAAAGCGCGCTTTGTCGGGAACATCCAGGTTAGCCGGAGAAGTTTACAAACTATGAAAGCCAGTCAATATATAATAATTTACCGAAACTGACACAAGTGTATTAATTCAGTTGCCGTATAATAAGAATTCCAATGGCATCAGCAGGAATAGTCATACAGTCACTCCTCTGTAGGGTCGCCAGCCGACGCTAGAGCGGAGACATCCGTTAGAAGAAAAGGAACATGCACAAAATAACACTGAGAGTCTTGGTTTCAGGAAAATTATTCGAAAACAAAACTCCGTTTGTCTAGGGCGAGGCCGGACGCCCGCTCTGCAGACATCCCCTGGTGGGAGATTCGGTACTCGGTCTCCTGTCCCCAAGGTGGCCGTATGCCCGGTTGCTGTCGGCCAGCGTTGTATAGCTCCCNGCCGTATGCTCGGTTGCTGTCGGCCAGCGTTGTATAGCTCCCCCTTGAGTGACCATGACGGTTCCGGCGTACGGAATCTCTAAATAACGTATTTTACTGATGCTATTACTAGAACATCACGCATCTATTCACTTGTAGGCCTCGGGCACTACGGTTCCCGCCGTGGACGGCAAGCCCATGAGATGCAGCACTCGATACGAGTTTCGAGTTGAAGAACAAGTTCCGTCAAATTACTTCTCGTTTGTAATCGCGATCAGCAGTCGTTTTTTCTGTCATTAGTTTGTGTAAAAGAATTTCGTGAGGCCCACACAAGCTACATCGCGAGCTTCCGCTGCCCCCTTCCCTATCATTCTCTGTGCCTTTTTGTGGAGTCATTCGCTTGAAGAGTAGCATTATCTTTGCATGATCTGCATTCGATCCAATCAGTTACCATTGAAATGTGTTGGGGGGGTTCAGGAAATCGACCTCCCTCTAAACGATCAGCGTAAGAGGGGTCTACTGACATTTACGCTTCCTTGGATGCTCCTCCGGGTGACTGGCGTCATTGTGACCTCATGAAAAGCAAGAAGCAGTCATTCAAGCTGCCTGGCTTGCGCAGGTGTTTCTGGTGTTTGTGGCTGTTTGTGGCACTCTGGATTGTGGAGCAGCAGAATGTGTACTCATCACGGGCATCAGGTAGAAATGCCGCCGAGGAGGATGCAGAATTGGAAACCACCAGAGGAGTACCGGACGATACGATGGCTAGGTTGCATGCAGAACTGGCTGCCCAGCAGGAAGTAACGAATCCCCAGCTGGCGAGTTTACACCTTACAGAGAACCGATGCCACGTAATTGCTTTCACTGTGCTTTTCTTAATATTAATAAGGGCAGTTGTACTTCTCAGGGAGCGAGAGCGCAAAAAGAAGGCGGAAGAAGAAGTTAAACCTCCCCAAGAGGAACCCCACCCGGAAGGAGAGGAAGGAAAAGAAGCAGAAGAAGCAGGAGAAGAAGGAAAGCCTGTGCAGGAAGAAGAACCTTCGCCAGAACAGGTAGTTTCGCAGCCAGAGGAACCTCCGAAAGAAATACCCCTGCCCCGAAAAGAAGCAGAAGAAGCAGGAGAAGAAGGAAAGCCTGTGCAGGAAGAAGAACCTTCGCCGGAACAGGTAGTTTCGCAGCCAGAGGAACCTCCGAAAGAAATACCCCTGCCCCGAAAAGAAGCAGAAGAAGCAGGAGAACAAGGAAAGCCTGTGCAGGAAGAAGAACCTTCACCGGAACTGGTAGTTTCGCAGCCAGAGGAACCTGCGGAAGAAATACCCCTGCCCCAAATGCCTATGGCACAAGTGCCCGTGCCGATGCCGCGGCGTAGACCAAAAGCGGAAGTTCCACATGAGAAACAAACGAAACAACCAGAGGAGCCTGGTGGAAATGCAGTACCAGATGAAGGATTCGTGCAGAGGCCGATATCTCGTGCGAAAAAGAGTCGAAAGGAGTTTGTCGGGAAGGCGGGGCCTCCTCCGGCGGCCCCCTCGCAGGTGCAACCAGGTACTGAAGAGGAAGTGGCACATGGGCAGGGGCCTCCTACCGGGGCTCCTGACCAGCTGCAACCAGGTATTGAACAGGAGGCAGAAGAAGTGGAAACCGTTCAACAACCGACTCAGCCACTACCTGTTGAGCCTACGCCAATGCAGCCTACCTTGCCACAGCTTCCAGAACAACCAGCGCCAGCTCCAGTGCCTGGTGTGCCGGAGTTGGGGTATGTTGAGCCTTCTGTCCCTCCAGCAGTCGCCCCTGTGGCGCCCCACGAAGTTCCAGAACCCATACCTGTCACGGATATCCAGGGTAATGAGAAATTGCGAGATTTGAGGGCTCGTCGGAACGTCATCAGCAGTCTGGTGGGTGTTGCAACGAGGCTGACAGATGAATTGATGGCAAGGGAGACACCGGGGATTGTTAGAACATTGAAGCAGAATGCGGAAACAGCTGAAAAGGCGGAAGGGCAGTACGATTTGGCAAAATACCGAGGAGATCCAAACCTTCCATACATTCGGAGTGAGACCACCAGCCTAATGGAAGCATGCCTTGAAGGAGCCCGCGATGCTGTATTGCAGTTGGTGAACCTGGCAAAAATCCACGGTGAGAAAGTGCATGCGTACTGTTCTGAGAAGGCCTTTTCTTCAGACTACGAGAGCATGCGGAGAGGTCTGGCGGAGATGGCCGATTGGAAAGAGTTCAAATTGTGTCTCTTGACGCTATCTTCGGTGGTAAATACCTCGGTAGCTCTGAAACATGAGAATGATGCCCAGCTTAGAATCTTGCAGTCAATAGGGTTTGTTGACGAATGCGGAGGAGATGATCTCGTCAAAGCATACGCAGCCGTTGCTGCCATGAATTTCAGGATGGAAACCTTGCAACGCTTGTCTGCTCTGGGCAGCGCATTGGAGAGATATATACTACAAGCCCAAAAGTCTCTGCTGACGGGAAAGGTGCAGCTTGGACTCGTACCGCTTGAGATGGATGCAAATTTGGCACAGGCGCTCCATGTGTTATTGTCAAAAATTCGCCCAGCACCTGCGGGTCAGACAGCATCTGGAATAACAGAAGAAGAATTACATGCCGTAAACAATTTGCTTCGACAGCAATATCAAGATCTGCAAGGTATGGCTAGTGCGAAGGACGTCCATGCTGTTGCAGCTGTGTACGAGCGCGCACAGCTAGTTAATCAAAGGCTCAAACCCATATTGCAGATGCAAAAGGAGAAGCTCAATTCAACTCTGAAGCGCCAACCGCTCAGCAAGGAAGAGGCCAACGCTGCCGCTGAGGCTATGGCGAAAATTGCTGAGAGTGTCGTCGACGACAGCGAAGATTTCTGGCGCTCTGCGCATGATCTTTATGCACAGATTAGTGGCAAGCCTGATGATATGCTTAGTTTTGCTAGCGGGAAAGTGCTACTGCAAACGCTGACAACTAAGAT
>NW_013570596.1:1511-4649 GCF_000499745.2 Eimeria mitis | reverse complement strand
TTAATAAGGGCAGTTGTACTTCTCAGGGAGCGAGAGCGCAAAAAGAAGGCGGAAGAAGAAGTTAAACCTCTCCAAGAGGAACCCCAACCGGAATGGGAGGAAGGAAATGAAGCAGAAGAAGCAGGAGAAGAAGGAAAGCCTGTGCAGGAAGAAGAACCTTCGCCAGAACAGGTAGTTTCGCAGCCAGAGGAACCTCCGAACGAAATACCCCTGCCCCGTAAAAAAGCAGAAAAAGCAGGAGAAGAAGGAAAGCCTGTGCAGGAAGAAGAACCTTCACCGGAACTGGTAGTTTCGCAGCCAGAGGAACCTGCGAAAGAAATACCCCTGTCCCAAATGCCTATGGCACAAATGCCCGTACCGATGCCGCGGCGTAAACCAAAAGCGGAAGTTCCACATGAGAAACAAACAAAACAACCAGAGGAGCCTGGTGTGGATGCAGTACCAGATGAAGGATTCGTGCAGAGGCCGATATCTCGTGCGAGAAAGACACGAAAGGAGTTTGTCCGGAAGGCGGGGCCTCCTCCCGCGGCCCCGTCGCATGTGCAACCAGGTATTGAAGAGGAAGTGGCACATGGGCAGGGGCCTCCTACCGGGGCTTCTGACCAGCTGCAACCAGGTATTGAACAGGAGGCAGAAGAAGTGGAAGCCGTTCAACAACCGACTCAGCCACTACCTTTTGAGCCTACGCCAATGCAGCCTACCTTGCCACAGCTTCCAGAACAACCAGCGCCAGCTCCAGCGCCTAGTGTGCCGGAATTGGGGTATGTTGAGCCGTATGTCCCTCCAGCAATCGCCCCTGTGGCGACCCACGAAGTTCCAGAACCCGTACCTGTCATGGATATCCAGGATGATGAGAAATTGCGAGATTTGAGGGCTCGTCGGAACGTCATCAGCAGTCTGGTGGGTGTTGCAACGAGGCTGACGGATGAATTGATGGCAAGGGAGACACCGGGGATTGTCAGCACATTGAAGCAGAATGCGGAAACAGCTGAAAAGGCGGAATGGGACTACGATTTAGCGAAATGCCGAGGAGATCCAAACCTTCCATACATTCGGTGTGAGACCGTCCGCCTAATGGAAGCATGCATTGAACGAGCCCGCGATGCTCTCTTGCAGTTGGTGAATCTGGCAAAAATACACGGTGAGCAAGTGCATGCGTACTGTTCTGAGACCTTTTCTTCAAGCTACGAGAGTATACGGAGTGCTCTGGGGGAGATGGCCGATTGGAAAGAGTTCAAATTGTGTCTCTCGACGCTGTCTTCGGTGGTAAATACGTCGGTAGCTCTGAAACATGAGAATGAAGCCCAGCTTAGAATCTTGCAGTCAATAGAGTTTGCTGACGAATGCAGTGGATATGATTTCGTCAAAGCATACGCAGCCGTTGCTGCCATGAATTTCAGGAAGGAAACCTTGCAACGCTTGTCTGCTGTGGGCAGCGCATTGGAGAAATATATACTACAAGCCCAAAAGTCTTGGCTGACAGGAGTGCTGCAGCTTGAACGCGTACCGCTTGAGATGGACGTAAAATTGGCCCAGGAAGTCCATGCGTTATTGTCAAAATTTCGCCCGGCATGTGCAGGCCAGACAGCATCTGGAATAACAGACGGAGAATTACATGCCGTAAACAATTTGCTTCAACAGCAATATCAGGATATGCAAGGTATAGCTAGTGCGAAGGACGTCCATGCTGTTGCAGCTGCGTACAAACGCGCACAGCTATTCAATCAAAGGCTCAAGCCCACAGTGCAGCTGCAAAAGGAGAAGTTGGATTCAGTTCTGAAGCGTCAGAAGCTCAGCAAAGAAGAGGCCAACGCTGCCGCTGAGGCCATGGCGAAAATTGCTGAGACTGTCGTCGACGACAGCGAAGATTCCTGGCGCTCCGCGCATGATCTTTATGCACATATTGGTGACAAACCTGAAGATGTGCTTAGTTTTGCTAGCGGGAAAGCTCTACTGCAAACGCTGACAACTAAGATAAAGTCCAGTACTCTTGAAAAGGTACAGGGTGCTTCGACCCCTCAGAATGTTGCCGCAGACGCTGTGAAGAAATACTTTGCCGAACCGTGGAGCATGATTGAAGCTTTGGCGAAGGATCATTGGTTGAAAGCGCAGGAGACGCTGGAGGCAGCGAAGAAGGGGAAAAAGTACAAACTAGATAGCGAAGGATTTGGATCATCTGCACTGGACAAGAAAACGAAACTTAGGGTTATGGCGGTTGCGACGAAGGCAGAGACAGCACTTCCGCTGCTAAGATTTCAATATTGTCATGAACTATCAAAGGAAATTGAGGTGTATGATGGTATATTTAGCTCTGTATCCATGTATCTACCTGACCCTGCATCGACGGCGTGGGCTGAAGTACGACAGCTGAAAGACCGATTAGACTCTGCAAGGGCAATGGCCAGGGACAGTAAAGCGATTGAAAATGTAGCTGAACTCGCAAACACGATGCTGCAGACGTCCTTGAGTGCCCGGCGTATTGTTGAGAATGCGCACTTGGCTCAGCTTACAGCGGCAGTCGAAAATGCGCTCATTGATCTTCATAATACAGCACGAAATTGAAACGGGCTTCTGAACACTCGAAAAGCACTGACGTTTAGCTGCCCTTATTTCCTGGATACCATGGTTACTCAGTGATACACGTGGCATGCATTACACATGTAAGTGGCTTTGAGTGCAAAATTCTAGTATATAAAATTCGACAGTGCCTGGGAACAAGTTTTGCATTGCTGAATTTCTCTTTCCCATTGCCTTGTCTTAGTAAGCATATCTGGCAAAGGGAAACGATCATATTCGGACATTGTTTGCGCCGATGTGGGTTTGGCCCCAGCACGACTGTCCCGTCGCGCGAGCCATGCGGAATGTTTGTTCTGTAGAGTCATTGGTTCTTATTCCTTACGCAGTGCATATTTCTCTGCTTCTTCGGCTCAGGCAGCCGAGTGGAGGTACGCGCCGTGCGCTGCTTCATTGCGTTTTGCATCGCCTTTTTTAGTGCTGGCCGAATGCTACCGTCTTTTCAAATTTTGTTTATAGTATGGCTGTCCCGCCGCTGTATGTAAGCTTTGAATACGCTCAGTGCGGGCGGTTGTATCTCCAGGTGCTTGCATGTTTGAAGGCGGAAGGTTATGCTACCAGCCA
>NW_013570596.1:393-1260 GCF_000499745.2 Eimeria mitis | reverse complement strand
CGGGGGAGCAACTCGGCCTCCCTGCAGCTCGGTGAATCTCGTCTTGCGTCTGCCGAGCGAGCAGCAGCAACAACAATAACAATGGCAGCAACAGCTGTCGCAACACGTTTGAGGAATCACTTTGTGTCTCTTTATCTGCGTTCTCCTCGTGCTAGGGGTCGCATACCTTCCCGCTCCTGCTGCTGATGCTGCTGCTGCTACAAATGCTGCTGCTGCTGCTGCTGCCTCCTAGGGGAGATGGAGAGGCCTTTGTATGTAACAGCATCAGGTCCAGACCGTGTGGCCTCGTCGGCAACACAAGAAGTCCCCGATGTATATAGTGCAATCGCCGGGGGGGCCCACAAAAACGCACTGCCGCCTTAGGTGCTCCAAAGGGCATATAGGAGGCCGCCACATCCAAAGGGAGGCCCAGAATGCCACGGCGGTTCGCCGAATGCTACAGAGGGCCCCATGCGACAACAGGGCCCCCAAGGGCACAGAGGGCCGTTAATGGCACCAAAGGGGACCCCAAAGGATGAGGGGGGCCACCAAGAGCATTGGGGTCCCTCAAAACATCTCTGCAGTGGCAATCGGGGAGCTACGAACGATTCCTAAACCCTGAAACAAAGATGGCACTACTATTACCGGTCGTGCAGGTCTTGCGCTTAAGGTTTAGGGTTTAGCAGGGTGCTTGTAGGAGGCACCGAAAAAGGTGAAGAAAGAAATAAGAATACGACGAGCGGTTCCGCGTCAGCATGTTTCTTCTTTCTCTTCTCCTCTTGTCTCTTTCTTTTTGTGTTTCTTCTTCTTTTGTCTATCTCTTTCCCTTTGTTTGTCTCTTTCTTTTTGTGTGTCTGTGTGTTTGTCGTTATTCTGTTGCCGTTGTGC
>NW_013570596.1:0-154 GCF_000499745.2 Eimeria mitis | reverse complement strand
TGCCGCCACTGTTTCTGCTGCTGTTGCTGCCACTGCTATTGCTGCGCCGATTCGGCTGCGATTGGCACTGTTGCCGCTGCTGCAACAGTCGTTGCTACTGCTGCTGCTCTGTTATGTGTTTAGTTTCTGCTGCTCGTCGTTTACAGAATGCCTC
>NW_013570595.1:4197-8317 GCF_000499745.2 Eimeria mitis | reverse complement strand
ACGACAGTTTCTGCACTACATTCAAGCTGCGGTTACCTTCAATGCTGGGCTTCACCGTCTCAGGTATAAAGAGAATACGCAAGAGGTCATATTGGCGACGTGTTACAAACTGCAGGCCGTCGACTGGCCGATCTTTGCCCTCCACCAACACGGAATTCAGAGCGCACCAGTACCTGTACATACACCAGACAGCCTCAAAACGCATTCCTTCTGTTCTTGCTTTCATTCTGTTGCATTTGGTTTGGTGTTGCTTCTGCTGTGGTGGTTCTTCTGCTTCAACAGTAACGGCTGCAGCTGCAACATCTGTAACTGAAACAGCTACAACGTGAATAACGACAGCAGAAGCTGCGGCAGCAAAAGCTGCAACTGCAACAACAGGAGCTTCAGGCGCAACAGCGCCATCAGCACCTGCAGCAGCTGCACATACAGCAGCTGCCGCTGCAACAGCAGCAGCTGCTGAGGCCAATGCCTGTGAGCGTATTCGCCTGTTGCTATGCTCACCAAATGGCAGGATGTGTGAATGCGCGTTTGTCACAAAGTTGCATCAATTTGGTGCAGGCGGGGTTCTTGGGGTCAAGGCGAACTGCATGCAGCGGTGGCTCCTGGAGAATGAGTTCACCGACATGAAAAGTTCGTGTGGCTCGCAGCGTGCGGCCTTTAAGCGGATGCACTTTACATACAAGTTTGCCTTCATGGTGTTGATTGCAGTATTCGTTTATGAGGACTGTTGACTCCTCAGCAGATGGCAGCGACGGCCGCGCCATCTTCTCTGCTAGAAATCACCAGCTCTATCTTAACCTCATCACAGCTGAAAAGATAAACTGAGCAGCTGCACATGCACCGGAAACACAAAACCCGAAACTGTAAAACCTATGCAGACACTTCAGTGTATACGCAACGACTAGCCAACGGGGCGGCGGTCAGGCGAAGTGTATTCTCTCTTAGTCTCTGCATGAGCAATGAATACTTGAAAAATTAACAAATAAATAATACTCAAGTCATCAACAACACTTTCACCAACTCCAATGCACTCAACAGTCTGTGGGGCTGCTGGATGGACTGCCCAGGCGGGGCGAGCCCAAGAAGATGAACCCTGACAACTATCTCCTTTGCATGTCTGTTGTTTTTTATTTTCCTCTTCATATATTATACCTCAAATGAGGTTTACATAGAAGGTGTAGTAAACTCAAAACAAGGGTTCAGGTGGGCCCCTCCCTGGCTGGCGCGGTGGCAGCTGTTTGTTAGCAGAGTAAATCTCGTTGTTATTCTCGTGTGTACATTTTTTTTGATTTAAATAATGACACGGTCGCTTTTCGTTTGAAGCTGTTCTGTCGACAGTGTACACTGAAGCGCCGCCTCATCGCCTCAAGTGACACACCGCTACGGTGATCGCCTCCTTGTTGAACTGTCTGGCGTTTTCTCTGTTATAATGACAGCAAAACAAGAATTCATACGAAGAGGCCTCGTGCTTATCTTTGCGGGGCCCCCGGGGTCCGGCAAGGGAACCTATGGAAAGATATTTGCGAGGCGGTGGGGGGTCTCTCATGTGTCTATGGGTGATCTGATTAGAGCTAAGCTCGCTGCCGGCAGCTGTACATCTGCTGCGCCGCATAATGAAAGCTTTCAGATAAACAAAAGTCGCGTTGAGAGCGGTCTTTTGATTCAAGATGCTGTTGCCGCCGAGCTGTGCAAACGACACATCCGCAGCGCCAGCAAACAAACCTCATGGATCCTCGATGGGTTTCCCCGAACCCTACAGCAGGCAGAAGCGCTGCGTACATTTGCACCGCCGCATGCATGCATCAACTTTCATATGCCTGCTGAAATACTCCTAAAGAAACTCTTGGGACGGAGAATATGCACAACGTGCGGGGAGAACTTCAACGTCGCCGATATTGATAAACCTCCGTTCAAGTTGCCAGCCATCCTGCCAAAGAAGGAATGTATGCGCTGCGGTGGAATGGCAGAGCTAATTCAACGCGATGACGACACAAGGGAAACTATTCAGAAAAGGCTTGACGTGCATGAACAGCTCACCAAACCCATGCTAAACCACTACAACAAAGAAGGCGTATTGTTGAATTTTGAAATCGTGAAGGGTATCGAAGATGTTCCAAGACTTGAAGAGTCAATTTTTTCGTTTCTGCGCAAGAAATACCGTGAAATGCGGTGCTTTGGAGTGCAGTAACGCGAACGAAAAAGAGCCTTCAGGTGGATGTGATGAGGCGACGAGCTCAGAACCGTTGCCGTGTCATTTATTTTGCTTTCCCTCAGAGGGTTTTGGAATATGCATATAATTTCAAGGCATGTTCAGCGGGACAGTAACTAATTTCCGCATTACTGGGTTTTAGCTGTTTCAAGGATTTCAAGGCGGTTGAAGGCGCGTTCTAACAAACAGCGGGGTGTATGCACAGATCACGTTTCTGAACATGAGGACCCCTCGATTGTGGAATATGCACGCGGGTGAAGGGAACATGGGGAATCTTTGTGTGAATTTTTCGCCTTATTGCCGCTTGAAGATGCATTTCGGGCTGCTGATGATCGCTGGCCTGCCTCTTGCCGTTTCAAATACTTCGGAAATTGCTCAGCGATCCGGCAGAATCCGAGCGGCTCACGAGGAAAACCTCCGACGTCTGATAGAGAATGATGGAGAATATCCCAGATTCGCGTTACCGGACTCGACAGCAAACAGCAAAGGCGAGGAACTGAAATGTAAGAAACCTAATTTTCAGCCGCCAGTGCGGACCTTGCCTATCGTTCAACACTGTTGCAGCTCCAGGGCCACCGTCTCTGCCGAAATTTGTTGAAGGTAAAGACCTCTTTATCTTCATTTCCTACGCTGTACTTCATGCATTCAAACACAAGTTCCTAGAGAAGAGTACAACGACTTCAAGCAATCCGTAAGAACAGCAATGGCGATTCGGCTCGCCCCTTCACTGCATAGGAAAGCTCCTTAGGTTCAAGCCCTCACGAAATTGCTGAAACCTGAAAGCGTGAATACCCTGAAAAGGCTCACAACAGCAATCGTCAACCAGTCAAAGAGAGAAGCGGACGTGCGGAGCTACGGCGTCCCTACCGACAAACTCACGGTCAGTACGCGGCGCAGGTGAAGAGGAACACACCACAACCCACGCAACCACGCATGCATGCATGCATGCATGCANGTACGCGGCGCAGGTGAAGAGGAACACACCACAACCCACGCAACCACGCATGCATGCATGCATGCATGCATGCAAGCATATGAGGACTCCTTGATTTCAGACTTTCGTTCAGTCTGCCTCGTCAGCTCTTCCCTCTTGGCCTGAGGATAAAGAGCAGAGCAGCGGCAGCTCCTCCTGGGTGGAGCAGTTTCCCTCAAGTTTTGCAGCGTCGGCGCTGCAGCAGCTGACACCTCTACAGCAGCAGCAGCAACAGCAGCTACTGCAGCAGCAACTACTGCAGCAGCAGCTACAGCAGCAGCTACTGCAGCAGCAGCTCGCAAGCATACCCCAGTCACTGGAAGTTTCTGCTCCTGGCTCCGCCTACGCGCAGAGCACGCCTACCGCGCAGGTACTTTCTGTTTGATAAACTGCTGCTATTCCTGCTGCTGCTGCTGCTGCTGCTGCTGCTGCTGCTACTGCTGTTGCTGCTCATATTGCTGTTGCTGCTGCTCCTGTTCCCGCTGCTGTCCCTGTAGGCGTTGTTCCTGCTGTTGGTGTTGCTGCTGCTACTGCTGCTGCGAGGGCGTCAACTGCTACAGCCTCTATATGCATATTTTGTGAATGCTTTCTCCCCCGCAGGAGCTGAACTTCAGGCAGTACCCCGCAACTGCTGCGTATCCTCTGCTTCCGTACATACAGCCGACTGTACCTGCTGCAGCATTTGCCTCGCAAGCGTGAGCTATCAGTTGTTTTGTTTTTCTTTTTCGCTCAAGTGCATGCATTTCTACTTCGTGCAGACCCGTCGAGTTCACAAACCCCATGCAGCTCGGAGCATTTGATTAAACAAAAAGTTTGATTAACTTCAGCTGCATGCATATTATATTTTATCTGCAGCTGAAACTTTTTATTATAGATGTTTTGTTGTATTATGTTGCGGACAGCACTGCATACATTATACTATGTGGAATATATGAGAA
>NW_013570595.1:3137-4181 GCF_000499745.2 Eimeria mitis | reverse complement strand
TATATATATATATATATATATATATATATATATATATATATATATATATATATATATATGCGTGTGTGTGCGTGTGTGTATATAGGTTACAGCTGCAGCCAACAGAGGAACTCTGTGCAGTTGCCGTTGTGCTGTGCGCTGAATATGTGCAGCAGCTGACCCCCTTTTGTATTTTTTTTTTCACAACAACATTTTCGGTTTACTAGTAGTGGGGCGATTGCATGTTTAAGAATTAAATGAATTTTGATTTGTATTCTGAACGAAGAATTAATTTAATATTTTTATTTATATTTATTTATTTATTTTTATTTATTTATTTATTTATTTGTATGAATTTATAGTAAACTTCTGTTATTACAACGAGAGGAAATGCAGGGCTCTCGTCATCGCTTCCCGCGAGATACTGCAAATATAAACTTAAATACTGAAACATTTACACCTGCGTGTACACCCCAATATACTCTGTTCACATACTAACGCTCATTTAGGGCAGCGATCGTTCGGTTTAGGGTTTAGGGTTTACTGATAAAGACCCTATAGAGAGTTTAGGGTTTAGGGTTTAGGGTTTTTAGGGTTACGCTTGCACGCCTGCAAAGAAACGATATACACTGCAATAAAGCTACGCCGTTCTTCTTTTTCTAATTGAAACATTTCTTCTATACCCTTATACACGGTGTATGTGTACGTGTGCGTTTTGCGTTTATGGATTTTTTTGTTGTTTCTTTTACTTATTTGGTTCTTAGTAATTGTTTGTTTCTCTTTTTTATTCGTTTTGTTTTCTCTTCAATTGCCTCCCCTTTCTCTGCTGCATTTACTTGCCTATTCTGGCGGGTGTGGTGTTCGTGGTTTCCACTTTTGTTGTTTCTTTCTTTGTTGTTTAAAACCAAATATGCATCGTGCTGTATATTATTATTATATTACAACATAATATAAATACATGCATATTATATATTCAGGGTACGAAGAGTAATAATATGTGTGCTTTAACTTTTTATTTTTTCGCTCAGAATAAAGTAGAGATGAAACGCATTTGACGAATATTCA
>NW_013570595.1:0-3118 GCF_000499745.2 Eimeria mitis | reverse complement strand
ATATATATATATATATATATATATATATATATATATATATATATATATATATATATATATGCAACTCGGAACGACTGCCTCCGCTCGCTGCCTCCTGCAGCGGGGAAACAAACAGAAATTGTTTCAAGAGGACCGAAATAAAAGAATAGAAATATGAAGAATATGAATAAGAATATAACTACGAATATCAATATGAATATAAATACGAATAAGAATAAGAATAAGAATATGAATATGAGTCTGAGTGAGAATATAAACATGAATATGAATATAAATATGAATATGAATATGAATATGAATATGAATATGAATATGAATAAGAAGTATGAAGAGCAAAGTGAGCATAAATGCGGCATGAATGTGGACACAAGTATAAAGTTAAATATATATATATAAACAGAAATATAATTGTGAATATAAATAAAAATATAAAAATATATTCAAGTATACGTGTAAGCTCTGGCGCTTGGGTCTACTCAGCCTGCATCCCCTGCCGATACTACTGAATCAGCATCGGCACTACTAGGCGACTCTTTCTGATCTCCACAGAAAGCGGGGCTGTTTCTGTTTGTATTTAGTTTACATTTTCTTTTAATAATTAATTAAATTCGGGTGTATTTACAGCTATTTATAAGAACTTTCTCTGCCTGCTCACCAGGCACACAACAACACCACGCCCGTGCACGACGGGCAGTAGCCGTGAGGCGACGGAGTGAGAGCCCAGACGCCCAGGGGTTAATCAACGGATTGTATTTAAATTAAATAAAAACAAAACAAAAGGAAGTTTTCGGGGTATTGAAACAATCATATATTTCGCTCACAGCTGCTGCTGCTGCTGCTGCTACTGCTACTGCTGCAGCTGCAACTGCTGCTGCCGACTCCGCGTCTCTCGAGCTGGGCGGCGGTAGGCAGAGGCTGGGGGCTGCCTTCAGGCGTGTTTGTGGTTTATCCTTTGTTACTGCAATTTAAAAAGAATATTTAAGTGAAGTATTCAACTTTATATTCTACCAAGAAGGCAGATATTCCCGCCGGGGTGTACAGGCAGCTGACGACGCCCCTGTGCGAGGGAGGCTGTCCAGTGCCCGTCGGGGCCTTGCTGCCGATTTGAGGCCGAAACGAGCATTAAATATATATTAAATAAACCCTTAAACAGAAAGAAAAAACACAAAAACACAGAGGAAAAGGGAAACAAGCAAAAACATTTCATTTCATACGAAGACAGACGCCATAAGTAATGGGACAAACGACGCCGGGGTGTATCGGCAGCTCTTGTTAATTAAATTTACGAAGCGACGGGTGCAACTTGAGGTGTATATACACTCCAAATTTGGCGATTGTTTTGTGTTTGTCTCGCGGTCTTTCTGCTGCCCACCACACACCGCCGGGTGTACGTAGAGCCGCCTCCCGCCTCCTACTTGCTGTGTCACTGCAGCAACCCTTCGCTCCCGAGCCGCAGCGATGATTCAATAGCCGTTCTCCTTCCCTTCCTCCCCCTTCTCCTTCTGCTGCTGCCTCCACTGCAGCAGCGTTGCAGCAGCACCGCAGCAGCGGAGGCAGCGGCAGCAGCAGCTGCAGCTGCTGCAGCAGCTGCTTCTGCACGTCTGCCTGCCCCCAGCCCGCTTCTCGTCTGCTGCCATGTGGAGGTCTGCTGGGGGGAGCCTCGAGAGGCCCTCTGAGGGTTTCATTGGCGGCCCCCGCAACGCGTTCGCGCTGCACACTGCAGAGTCCGGCAGCAGCAGCAGCAGCAGCAGCAGCAGCAGTAGCAGCAGCAGCAGTCCGCGGCAGCAGCAGGCCGCCTCTCATCCCCCTTCCTCCTCCTCCCGCCTGGCTGCGGCGTATAGATCCTTCAAGCAGTGGGCAGAGGCGCTGCTCGTCACGGGGCTCAACCCCACAGTAAGCCACATCTCCAACGCCTCAGCCTCTGCTTCTGCTTCTGCTTCTGCTGCAGCAACACCAGCAGCAGCAGCAGTTTCTCCTGCAAACAGTAGCCCGACAGGTTCAGGCAAAAACAAGCGGGACAGCCACCCCATCTCTTCGGACCTGAGCCGTTCCTGCGGCTCCTCTGCAACTCCCTTCAGCCGCGATATCTCGCCAGATGTAGGGGGGCCCCTCAGGGGCCCCCAGGGGAGTGTCTCAGTTGGGGGCCCCCATGGGGGCCCCCCGGGGGGCCCCCCCATTCCAGTTTTGGGCTCTATGTCGGAGGGCAGCTACTTGCATCGCCCTGGCGGTTTGGCTTCTGGCGGGCACCCCGTTTCAGGTGTACGTACACCTGAGACGAGGCCTTTATCTCATGAATGCAGCAGCTGGTGTAGACGTCATTTTATTATAAAAGATTTTTCTAAGGAACATGAACTGGGGGCCCCGGATCTCTGCCCAGGGGTCTGCCCCCCTTCGAGTGTATGTACACCTCAGCATTCACCGCTTCCTACTGCTGATGCTGTTGTATCTCCTGCTGTGCATGACGCAGAAGCGACATCTGTCTGCGCTGCGGGGGGCCCCACGGGGGCCCCTGAGGGGCCCCATGAGGGGCCCCCGTGGGCTCGGAGGGCCCCCCCCCGAGGGCCCTGCCCCTGGGGGCCCCCCACGGCCAGTGGAGGCACCGAGGGGGCCCCTGCATGCAGGCCGTCACTGTTCCCTTTTGGTTCTTCTAGGGTTCGGTGGGAGGATGTGAAGCCGGAAGCGTCGTCAGGGGGCCCCTTGGGGGCCCTCTGTGAAGGGCCCGAGGCCGGGGGCCCCCAGGCGGGTACCAGTGGGGGGCCCCTGATGATAGATGATGCTGCAGCAGACGGAACGGAGAGCGGCTGGCGAGCAAAAGCAAGCCGCTGGCAGCAGCAACAGCAGCAACAGCAGCAGCAGCAGCAGCAGCAGGGGGTCGCTGGGGAGGCAGCGGGGTCTGTGCCTCTGTATGGCCCTGTCTGCAGGCGGTCACCAGCAGAAGCAGCAGCAGCAGGTGCAGCAGCAGGAGGGGTGGGAGGTTCTGCTGCTGCTGCTGCTGCTGCTGCTGCTGCTGCTGCATGCAAGCCTGCTGCTGCATGCAGCTCAACGCGGAGCCCTCGGGGGCTGCCGTCGGTGGAGCGGTTTCTGTGGCGCCTGAAGGGAAACTTCTCCTCCACCTTTT
>NW_013570594.1:7464-7638 GCF_000499745.2 Eimeria mitis | reverse complement strand
ATAAATAGAAAAAACAAAAAACGAAAAAAACAAAAAACAAAAAACAAAACAAAACAAACAAATAAATAAATAAATAAAACAAAATAAATAAAATAAAACAAAATAAATAAAATAAAATAAAATAAATAAAATAAATAAAAAAATAAATAAAATAAATAAAAAAGAGAAACAAAC
>NW_013570594.1:7051-7176 GCF_000499745.2 Eimeria mitis | reverse complement strand
TAAACAAATAAACAAATAAATAAATAAATAAATAAATAAATAAAAATAAATAAATAAAACAGAAAAAAAAAGAAAAAAAAAGAAAAAAAAACCAACGAAATACACACTAAAATAGTTTTTTTATT
>NW_013570594.1:4720-6951 GCF_000499745.2 Eimeria mitis | reverse complement strand
GTTGGTAGTGTTAATGGTATTATCTATAAACAAATAAACAAATAAATAAATAAATAAATAAATAAATAAATAAAAATAAATAAAACAGAAAAAAAATGAAAAAAAAAGAAAAAAAAACCAACGAAATACAACAAAAACACACAAAATTATTTTTTTTTATTCTGCGTATCCGTTTTCTTTTGTTGGTAGTGTTAATGGTATTATCTACAAACAAATAAATAAATAAATAAATAAATAAATAAATAAATAAATAAATAAAAATAAATAAATAAATAAATAATAAAATAGAAAGAAAAGAAAAAAAAAGAAAGGAAATACACCAAAAACAAACCAAAATATTTATATTCATTTTTCTTTGTTGTTAGCATTAAGAGTATTATAAATAAATAAATAAATAAATAAATAAATAAATAAATAAATAAATAAATAAAATAAAAATAAAAAATAAAAATAATACAATATAATCACGAATAAATAAATAATTTATTTAAATAAAAACGGAAGAAAAGCAGCAGAGGGAGGAGAGAGAAAAAATAAAAAATATAAAAAAAAATAAAAAAAATAAAACTTTTTTATATAAAAAGAAAATAAAGAAAAGAATAAACAAAACACAAGTATAACACATGCAGCAGCAGCAGCAACAGCAGCAGCAACAAAAGCAGCAGCAACGAGAGCAGCAGGAGCAACAGCAGCAAGAAGACTAGCAGCAGCAGCAGCAACAGCAGTAGGAACAAAAACAGCAGCACAACGACAACTGCAGCAGCAGCAGCAGCAGCAGCAAGAACAGCAGCAGCAACACCAGAAACAGCAGCAGCAACAGCACCGACAGCTGCAGCAAGAGCAGCAGCAACAGCAGCATCACAAGCAGCAGCAACAGCACCAACAGCAGCAGGAAAAGCAGCAGCAACAGCAGCAGCAACAGCAGAAGCGACAGCAGCATCACAAGCAGCAGCAGCAAAACACAAGCAGCAGCAGCAGCAGCAACACAAGCAGCAGCAGCAGCAGCAGCAACACAAGCAGCAGCAACAGCAGGATCAAAAAGAAGAAAATAAAGAGGATAAACAAAAAAAACAAAACGAATAAAAAACAAAACAAAACAAAGAGAAAAAAATAAACAAACAGAACCAACTAAAACAGACAAAAAAAAAACAAAAACAAAACAAAATAAATAAAATAAAATAAATAAAATAAATAAAATAAAATAAATAAAATAAATAAAATATATACCTGATAGTTTTGTGAGGTCCCCTCAATGACTTGTTCTATACTTTGTTGATTTATTTTATTATCTATTTTACTAAAAATATTATTTTTATATTTTTTATATTTTTCTTTATTTAATTTATTTATTTTTTCTTGGTTTAGGTGGTTTTTTATTTTTTCTTTGAACTCATATTCTTTTCCTTTATACTGTAAAACCTGAATTTCTTTATCTATTTCACAAGGAATGAGTAAATATGTAAATAAATCGTGTTCTATATCATCTAAAGACATTTTATTATAAATATAAATAATTTATTTTATTTATTTGTGAAAAAAACAAAAAAAAAGGAAGAAAAATAAAGAAAATACACACACAAACACTCCTGCTGCTGCTGCTGCTGCTGATGCTGGGGTGTATAGGCACCTCAGTATCTCTTCTATTGTATAAATTTTGTTTTTAAAACAAAATATAAATCACTATTTATATTTAAATTCTTTTTTATCAACAAAACAACACAAAAAAAACAAAAAAAAAACAACAAATATAAACAAACGCATGCGCAGCACCAGCCCCGGGGGGGCCCCCATCTCTCTCTTTATTTTTTCTCTTTTGTTGGTTGTTTTTGTCTCTTTTTAGGTTTTTATTGTTTATTTAAATATAAATTAATATTTTATTTTTATTTGTTTTCGTTTTCTGCATTTAAACCGCATTTATCTCTATCTTCTTTACTGCTGCTGCTGCTGCTGCTGCTGCTGCTGTTGCTGCTGCTGCTCTGTGTGTGTGCTTTCTTTCTTTTTTTTTATTTCTTTTTGTTTTTGTTTGTTTGTTTGTTTTTTGTTTTTGTTTTTGTTTTTTGTTTTTCTTTTTTTAATTTATTTTGTTTGTTTGTCTGTTTTGTTTGGCTTCTTTTCTTTGTGTATTTTTACTTACACTGTCTGTGTCTATCCTTTCTTATTGAAACTATTTAATTTATAAATATATATATTTTCCTTTTATTTATTTATTTATTTTTATTTATTTATTTATT
>NW_013570594.1:4418-4620 GCF_000499745.2 Eimeria mitis | reverse complement strand
TTTTTGTTTTTGTTTTTGTTTTTTGTTTTTCTTTTTTTAATTTATTTTGTTTGTTTGTCTGTTTTGTTTGCTTTCTTTTCTTTGTGTATTTTTACTTACACTGTCTGTGTTTATCCTTTCTTAATAAAACTATTTAATTTATAAATATATATTTTCCTTTTATTTATTTATTTATTTATTTTTATTTATTTATTTATTTTTA
>NW_013570594.1:4011-4318 GCF_000499745.2 Eimeria mitis | reverse complement strand
TTGTCTTTCATCTTATTCTCGGCTTTCTTCTTCTTTCTGTTGCTTTTGCTGCTGTATTCAACTGGTAATACATACACTCTAGGGTTTAGGGTTTAGGGTTTAGGGTTTCTAGGGTTTAGGGTTTAGGGTTTCTAGGGTTTAGGGTTTCTAGGGTTTAGGGTTTAGGTTTTCTAGGGTTTAGGGTTTAGGGTTTGTGGTTTAGGGTTTAGAGTTTGGGGTTTAGGGTTTGTACCGGCTCTGAGATATAGGGTCCAGGGTTTAGGGTTTCTAGGGTTTCTAGGGTTTAGGGTTTAGGGTTTAGGGTTTG
>NW_013570594.1:749-3911 GCF_000499745.2 Eimeria mitis | reverse complement strand
TATTTATTTATTTATTGTAATGTTGCTAACAAAGCAACACGAGGAGGAGCTGATAGAAAAAGAAGAAAAAAAAGAAAAAAAAGAAAAAAAAGAAAAAAAAGAAAAAAAAGAGAATGAAGGTCCTTTATGTTTTAGTGAAGCAATAGATTTAATATTTGATATAAAAAAACAAAAAATAAAAAATATTATAAACATTTCTCTTTTTTTTTTATTTTTTCTTTCTCTCTATCTTCTTTATTTAACTAAACACGACCCATTTGTCTTTCATCTTATTCTCGGCTTTCTTCTTCTTTCTGTTGCTTTTGCTGCTGTATTCAACTGGTAATAAAACACTCTAGGGTTTAGGGTCTAGGGTTTAGGGTTTAGGGTTTAGGGTTTCTAGGGTTTAGGGTTTAGGTTTTCTAGGGTTTAGGGTTTAGGTTTAGGGTTTAGGGTTTAGGGTTTAGAGTTTGGGGTTTAGGGTTTGTACCGGCTCTGAGGCATAGAGTTGTAGGGTTTAGGGTTTCTAGGGTTTCTAGGGTTTCTAGGGTTTAGGGTTTAGGGTTTGGGGTTTAGGGTTTAGGGTTTAGGGTTTAGGGTTTAGGGTTTTTGTTATGTTCAGGACGATGGGGCAGTTAGAGGAGGAGCAAAAAAAGAAAGAAGAAAAGGAACAAGGTTTGTCTCTATTTTATTTCTAGGGTTTAGGGTTTAGGGTTTAGGGTTTAGGGTTTAGCTGCTGTTTCTTTTTTCTTTTTTCTTTCTCTTTGTTTTTGTTTTTGTTTTGTTTCTTTTTTTTGTCTTTCTTTGTTTCTTTTTTTTCTTTTTCTCTATCTTTTGTTTTTTTTCTTTTTTTCTTTTTTTCTTTTTTGTTGTTTTATATTTATGTATATTTTTGTTTGTTCTCTTCTCTCCCCCTCTTTCTTTCTTTCTTTATTTTTCTTTATTTCTATTCATTATTTATTTATTTATTTACATTTTTATTTTTTTTGTTTTTCTTTCTTTTTGCCTTTGTGTTTCTCTTTTTCTTTTTCGTTTGTTTCTTCTCTGTCTCTGTTTGTTTTCTTTTTTCTTTTTTCTTTTTTTTTGTTTATATAAACCGCAGCAGCAAGCAGCCAATACAAAAAGAATAAAAAGCAGCAGCAGCAGTAACAGCAGCAGCAGCAGCAGCAGCAACAGCAGCAGCAGCAACAGCAGCAGCAGCAGCACCCTAAAAGCTAAAACAATTTTTTTTTGTTTTTTTTGTGTTGCTGCAGCTGCAGCAGAAAACGAAGATAACAAAAAAACAAATTAATTATTTATTTTATTTTTATAAACAAAAACAAAAAAAAAACTAAAATTAATTATTTTATTTATTTTATTATTTTAAAAACAAAGAGAAACAAATACAAACAAATATACTTGTCTCCTTTTTTTCTTTTTTTGTTTTTTTTCTTTCTCTCTTTCTTCTTTCCTTTCTCTACACCCTATAAAACAAAATAATAAATAAACATTTATAATATAATAAATAAATAAAAACAAATTCATTTATTTTATATTATAATAATAAACAATAATATAAATTAAATTATTTTTTATTAGTTTTTGTTTATTATGTAAAATAAAATAACTACAAGTAATAGAAACAAATTATTTTTTTTTTATTTTTATTTTATTTTTTTTATTTATTTTATTATTTTATTATTTATATATACAAACAAATACGCTCCGTCTGTTTCATCTTTTATAATAAAATAAATATTAAATAAATAATAAATAAAAAAAATAAAAAATAAAAAAAAAATAAAAAACAATAAACAAAGAAAGTTTTGGTTTGCAGCGGTGCAGCTCAGCGCATCTGCTGCTGTCCTTTCTTGTCTCCTTCAATGCTGCTGCTGCTGCTGCTGCTGCTGCTGCAGCTGTTGCTGCTGTTGCTGCTGCTGCTTTTGCTGCTGCTGCCGTTGCTGCTGCTACAGTTGTTGCAGCTGTTGCTGCTGTTGCTGCTGCTAACAGCTGTTGCTGCTGCTGCTGCTGCTGCTGCTGCTGCTGCTGCTGCTGCAGCTGTTGCTGCTGCTATTGTTGCTGTTGCTGCTGCTGCTGCTACAGCTGTTGCTGCTGCTGCTGCTGCTGGTTTGTTACCGCAGTGTTTGCGGTTTACTATGAGTCCGTTTATAACTATAGAAACAACTAAACCCTAAACCCTAATTAGGGTTTAGGGTTTAGGGTTTAGGGTTTAGGGTTTAGAGAAGGCCCAGCGGGAGATGATTTGTTTGTCTATCTTCAGCTCCTCTCTGCAGTTCATTGCAGCAATAAATAAAATAAAATAAATAAAAATAAATAAATAAAATAAATAAATTAAGTAAATAAAATAAATAAAATAAATAAAATAAATTAATAAACAACAGACAACGAACAACAAGACCACCAGAAACGACAACGAGAACGGCAGCAACAGCAACAGCAACAGCAGCAAGAGTAGCAGCAACAGCAGCAGCAGCAGCAGCAGCAGCAGCAATAAAAATAGCAGCAACAGTAACAGCAACAGTAGCAGCAACAGTAGCAGCAACACCAGCACCGCAGCGACAGGAAACAGCTGCAGCAGCAGCAGCGGCAGCAGCAGCAGCAGCAGCAGCAGCAGCAGCAGCAGCAGCAACAGCAGCAGGAAGAGGCAGCGAATGCTTACTCTGCATATTTTGCTGCTGCGGCGGCTATTTCCTAAAATTTTAAATAATTTTTAATTTCATACAAAAATTAAATTAAATAAATTAAATTAAATAAATTAAATAAATATATAAATAAATATAAATAAATATAAATATAAGTAAATATAAATAGAAATAAATAAATAAATGCAAATAAATATAAGTATGTATAAATAAATATAAATATGAATAGAACTATGTAAATACAAATATATAAATATACAAATAAAAATATAAATACAGAGACAAGTGCAGATACAAATGCAAATATAAATAAATTTAAATATAAGTATAAATATAAATATAAATTTAAATATAAATATAAATATAAATGTAAATGTAAATAAACAAACATAAAAACAAATATAAATATAAATAAACGAATATAAATATAGATACAAATATAAATACAAATACAAAAATATAAAAGCAAAAAAATGCAAATACAACTATAAACATAATTATAAATATAAATATAAGTACAAATACGAATATAAATAAAAAT
>NW_013570594.1:0-649 GCF_000499745.2 Eimeria mitis | reverse complement strand
AAATATAAATATAAATATAAATATAAATATAAATATAAATATAAATACAAATATAAATATAAATATAAATGTAAATAAACAAACATAAAAACAGATATAAATATAAATAAACAAATATAAATATAGATACAAATATAAATACAAATACAAAAATATAAAAACAAAAAGATGCAAATACAACTATAAACATAATTATAAATATAAATATAAACACAAATACAAATAAGAATGTAAATAAAAAGAAATAAATAAAAAGAAAAAAAAACAGAGAGAGATGCTGACGGAGTTGTGGTGTATGGTTTCTCTTTTTTTTATTTTTTTTTCTTTTTTTAAAAAATTTAAACAAACGGCGGCACCCAAACAACACATTCCTTCTTGCCTGCTTGTTTATATAAATATAAATATAAATATAAATATATTCATAAATATATTTATAAATATAAATATAAATATAAATATAAATATATTTATAAGTATTAATATTAATATAAATATAAATATAAGTAAATATAAATATAAATATATTTATAATTATTAGTGTTAATATTAATATACATATAAACATATTTATAAATATTAGTATCAATATTAATATAAACATAAATATATATATATATATATATACATATATATATATATATATATATAT
>NW_013570593.1:7084-8333 GCF_000499745.2 Eimeria mitis | reverse complement strand
TATATATATATTTCATCTTGCTCTTTATTTTTATTTTTTGTTTTTATTTTGTTTTTTTTTTGTTTTGTTATTTTTTTTTGTTTTGTTATTTTGGTGAGGAGTAAGGTTTAGTATATGTATTTTGTCTTGCTTTTTATTTTTATTTTTTTTATTTTTTTTTGTTTTTTTGTTTTGTTATTTTGTTGTTTTTCTTTCTATTATTTTGTTGAGGAGTAAGGTTTAGTATATGTATTTGCTTTTTATTTTTATTCTTTATTTTTTTATTTTTATTTTTTTTTTGTTATTTTGTTGTTTTTGTTTTATTATTTTGTTGAGGAGTAAGGTTTACTATATGTGTTTCATCTTGCTTTTTATTTTTATTTTTTATTTTTTTATTTTGTTGTTTTTTGTTTTGTTATTTTGTTGTTTTTATTTTATTATTTTGTTGTTTTATAGTTTATTATTTTGTTGCTTGGTACTTTATTATTTTGTTGTTTTTTATTATTTTATGTTTTATATTTTATTATACGATGAAACAGCAAATAAAAAAAATATAAAACAACAAATAGTAAAATATAAAACAACAACTCCTAACAACAAAATAAAAACAAAAATATATATAATTTGCATCCACACTGCACACTGCATGCGTTCATCTGCAGTGTCCAGGCATCAAAGGTGCATGCATGCAGTGTGCATGCATGCAGTGTGCATGCATGCATGCAGTATGCATGCATGCAGTGTGCATGCATGCAGTACGCATCCATGCATCATCTGTGCATGCATGCAGCAAGCATGCATTCATGCAGCATGCATGCATGCCTGCATGCATGCTTGCATGCAGTACGTATGCATGCATCACCTGTGCATGCATGCAGCACTTATGCATGCATGCATGCATGCATGCATGGTGTGTGTATGTATTGTTGTTATGTGTGTGTAGGTGTCCGTTGACAGCTGGTTGGTTTGTATCTGGTTTTACGGATCGTTATTTTTGGTGGTATTTTTATCAGCAGCTGTCTATACACCTGATTCAAGTAGCTATTTCTTTTTCTTTTTCTTCTTCTTTTTCTCTCGTCACCAAAGAGGGCCCCGAGGGCTTCGTCGCCTCCGCCCTCACCCCCAACCTCTCCTCCAGCATGCAGGCCCTGGCTGTACTCAATATCACCGTTATTTACGCTATCTCACACCTCAGGTTTGTATATATATATATATATATATATGTATGTATATATATATATATATATATATATATATATATATATATATA
>NW_013570592.1:7942-9144 GCF_000499745.2 Eimeria mitis | reverse complement strand
CTGCTGCTGCTGCTGCTGCTGCTGCTGCTGCTGCTGCAGGTTTGTTGCGCTGCAGCAGGTGGCTCAGTCTGCTGGCGTTGTTACCGCGTTTTGCCGCTGCAGCAATTTTGTTGCTGTGGGGACCTCTCGGGGTGTTTGTGTTTTATCTAGGCTAGAGGTGCAGCAGCAGCAGCAGCAGCAGCAGCAGCAGCAAGTTGCTGCTGCTGCTGCTGCTGCTGGGGGTGGGGGGGAGAGCAGCAAAGGGCTTGCTGCTGCTGCTGCTGCTGTGCGCATGCAGTTTGCTGCTGGTCGCAGCGCTCTCTCCGGCAGACTTACAGCTGCCTGTGCCTTTCCAGCCCCAACAGACGCAGCAGGTGCTGTTGCTGCTATCGCATGCAGCAGCAGCAGCAGCAGCAGCAGTAGCAGCAGTAGCAGCAGCAGCAGCAGCAGCAGCAGCAGCGGGGGAGGCAGCATTCTCCTCCTCGTCAGCTACAAGAGCGGCTGCGTCGCCTGGGTTAGCGTCAACCCCCCAGCTGCTTCTACACCGCAGCAGCAGCAGCAGCAGCAGCAGCAGCAACAGCAGCAGCAGCAGCAGCAGCAGCAGCAGCAGGAGGGACAGTTTTCTGTTCAGTTGCTGTGTCTCGCGCGCCCGGGATCTCCATCTGCTGCTGCCCCTGGCAGCGACGCTGCAGCACAGCAGCAGCAGCAGCAACAGCAGCAGCAGCAGCGGCAGCAGCGACAGCAGCAGCGGAAGCAGCGCAGCCACCTCTGCTCTGTGCGTTTCCTTGATGGCAGCAGCAGCGCAGGAGCTGCAGGCAGCAGCAGCAGCAGCAGCAGCAGCGGCCGCGGCCTGGGCCTGATAGGATGCGTTGCTGCTGCTGTTGCTGTTGATGAAGCAGCAAACCTGCTGCTGCTGCTGCTGCACCGCAGACTGCTGACGTACTACACAGAGGAGCGGCTGCTAGCCACAGGGATTACATCCTTAGGTTTGTTGCTGCTGCTGCTGCTGCTGCTGCTGCTGCTGTTCGTGCTGCTGCTGCTGCTGGTGCTGCTGCAGTTGCTGCTGCTGCTGCTGCTGTTGGGATTGGTGGTTGCTGCTGGTGATGCTGCTGGTGCTGTTGTTGCTGCTGCTGCTGGTGGTGTTGCTGCTGCTACTGTTGTTGGGTTGCTGCCTTTGCTGCTGCATATTTTGCTACTGCATCTGTTGCGGCTGCTGTTGCTGC
>NW_013570592.1:7635-7842 GCF_000499745.2 Eimeria mitis | reverse complement strand
TGTTGGGTTGCTGCCTTTGCTGCTGCATATTTTGCTACTGCATCTGTTGCGGCTGCTGTTGCTGCTGCTGTTGCTGTTGCTGCTGCTGCTGCTGTTGCTGCTGCTGCTGCAGGGGCCCTGCTTGATGTGCGGCCGATGCCGCTCTTCTCAGCAGCAGATCCCGTGTGCTGCTTCGCAGCAGCAGATGCGCTTCAGCAGCAGCAACAG
>NW_013570592.1:5954-7535 GCF_000499745.2 Eimeria mitis | reverse complement strand
GGGGCCCTGCTTGATGTGCGGCCGATGCCGCTCTTCTCAGCAGCAGATCCCGTGTGCTGCTTCGCAGCAGGAGATGCGCTTCAGCAGCAGCAACAGCAGCAGCAGCAGCAGCAGCAGCAGCAAGTTGCTGCAGTTGCCTGCAGCAGCGCCGTCGTTGTTCTGACGATAGACACGACAGCAACCCTCGCATATCACCTCGACGTAGGCAGCAGCAGCAGCAGCAGCAGCAGCAGAAGCAGCACGAGCAGCAGCAGCAGGAGCAGCAGCAGCATTAATAGGATTATCATTAGCAGCAGCTTTAGCAGCAGCAGCAGCAGCAACACTAGCAGCAACAGCAGCATAAGTAACAGCAGCAGCAACAGCAGCAGAATCAGCTGCAGCAGCGCCATTAGTAGTTGCACCAGTATTAACAGCAGCAGCACCACCAACAGCAGCAGCAGCAACAGCAGCAGCAGCAGCAGCAGCAGCAGCAGCAGCAGAGGCATGCAGCAGCATGTCCTGTAGTCCCTCACCCGCTGCTTGCTGTCTTTTTGTCTGTGCTTTTGGTTGCAGCTAACCGAGCAGCAGCAGCAGCAGCAGCGGCAGCTGCAGCAACGGCTGCTGCAGCAGCAGCAGCAGCAGCCGCAGGTGCTGCTGAACTTCCCCTGCATTTGCTGGCTCGCGAGAGAAGACAAACTAAGGAGACTCTTTGCTGCTCCTGTCCTTGCTGTCAGCCTTCTTGCTGCTGCTGCTGCTGCTGCTGCTGCTGTTGCTGCTGTTGCTGCTGCTGATGCTGGTGCTGGTGCTGGTGCTGCTGCTGCTGGCGCTGCTGCTGCTGGGTCTGGTGGTGGTGCTACTGCTGCTTCTGGTGCTGCTGCTGCTGTTGCTTTTGGTGGTGTTGCTGCTGCTTCTGCTACTGCTGCTGCTGCTGCTGCTGCTGCTGCACCCTGGCAGCAGCAACTGCATAGACAGAAGCAGCAGACCGAGGAAGGAGACAGTGGATTTATAAATACAGATTTTTTGTTTCTTTTTCTTTTTTTTTTCTTTTTTGTCTCTGTCTTTATCTTTTCTTTTTTATTTATATTTCTGTTTATTTATTTTATATATCTTCTTTTTCTGCTGCTGTTGCTGCTGCAGGTTGCTGCTGGATCGCTGCTGCTGCTGCTGCAGGTCAACAGCAGCACAGCCACCCGCCTCTCCCCCTCCTTCGCTCTCTGCGCCCCCGCACAAGTAAGCAGCAGCAGCAGCAGCAGCAGCAGCAGCAGCAGCAACAGCTGTTGCTGCTGCTGCTGCAGCAGAAGCAGCAGCAGCAACAGCAGCCGCAGCAAAAGCACAAGAAGCAGTAGTAGCAACACTAGACATATGGTTCTGCTTGTCTCTCTGTTCTGCTGCTGCTGCTACTATCGTTGCTGTTGCTGTTGCTGCTGCTGCTGCTGGTGCTGCTGCAGCACGTCGATGTGGGTCATGTACGGCCTTTGTATTACAGCTTCTCAGATACATCTATCATCGCGCAGCAGCAGCAGCAACAGCAGCAGCAGCAGCAGCAGCAGCAACAGCTGACGCATCAGGTCAGTCCTCACCACGCAGCTTCCCTTCTTCCTC
>NW_013570592.1:5250-5598 GCF_000499745.2 Eimeria mitis | reverse complement strand
TCCAAAGACTTTTCTTTTGCATCATCCCAAGACAGCGGTGTTGTCTCCCTCACTGCTGCTGCTGCTGCTGCTGCTGCTGCTGCTGCAGGTGTTTGGGGGTGAGCAGCTGGTTGCTGCTGCATCGAGCAGCAACTCATTTGGTTCTTCTTTGCTGCTGCTGAACTATGGGGGGACCCTCAGCAAGGTGCTGCTGCGGCGGCCTGCATGCGCTGACGACAGCAGCAGCTGTCTTCGACATATATGCAAGCAGCAGCAGCAGCAGCAGCAGCAGCAGCAGGAATACACGCTGCAGCAGCAGCAACACCCCCTCCATGAACCCTGCTGCAGCAGCTGCTGCGCCTGTCTATG
>NW_013570592.1:3806-4963 GCF_000499745.2 Eimeria mitis | reverse complement strand
ATATATATATATATATATATATATATATATATATATATATATATATATATATATATATATTATTTTATTTATTTGTGTTTAGGGTTTGCTGCTGCTGGAGCTGCATTCTCCCCTCCGTGTTGCTGCTGCAGCATACAGCCAGGGGCGGCACGACCTGCCTCTTGCTGTTGCTGCTGCTGCACTTAACGTATGCTGCTGCTGCTGCTGCTGCTGCTGCTGCTGTTGGTGCTGCTGTTGCTGCTGGTATTACTGTGCTGCTGCTGTTGCTGCTGATGCTGCTGTTGCTGCTGCTTTTGCTGTCTTTGCTGCCTGGATTGCAGTATAGGGTGCAGTAGTGTAGATATTGATGCAGGCGTTTGCTGCTGCTGCTGCTGCTGCTGCTGTTGCTGCTGCTCACGCTGCTGCTGCTGTTGCTGCTGCTGCTGCTGCTGCTGCAGGGTTCTATTCCTCCTCTTCTATCTCTGCCGGCGACAGCAGCAGCTCGGCGGAGCCTTGTGAAGATAATATGCCCACCGTTGCTTGCTGCTGCTGCTGCTGCTGCTGCTGCGGGTAGCAGCAGCAGCAGCATCCGTAGCAGCCTACAGCAGCAAGCCATCCTGTCTCTGCAGCAACAGCAGCAGCAACAGCAGCAGCAGCTTGCTGCAGTGTGTGCTGCAGCAGCAAAGGCCTTCTCCTGCTGCTTCGAGGCATGCGACCTGCTGCACGTTGCTGAGCTGCTGCCCCCGTTGCTGCTGCAGTGGCTGCTAGAGCAGCAGCAGCAGCAGCAGCAGCAGCAGCACACCTTGGTCAGCATGAAGCACAGTTTGGATATGCAGCAGCAACAGCAGCAGCAGCAGCGGCAGCAGGAACAGCAGGAGTTAGAGCATCACGAGCAGCAGCAACAGCTGCTGCAGGCAGCTGCAGCAGCAGCAGCAGCAGCAGCAGAGAAACGTGCTGCTGTCTTGTTTGCTTTAACAGCACGACAGCTGCTGCTGCAGCGGCTGCCTGCTGCTGCAGTCCCCCACAGTTTGCTGCTGCGGCTGTTGGCGTCCCTAGAGGCGGAGCTCGAAGCAGCAGCAGCAGCAGCAGCAGCAGCAGCAACAGCAGCATTACCTCAGGCTGCACAAACACATGACAAGAAGCCTGCTGCTGCTGCTGCTGCTGCAGCAGCAGCAGCA
>NW_013570592.1:3356-3706 GCF_000499745.2 Eimeria mitis | reverse complement strand
AGCTGCTGCTGCAGCGGCTGCCTGCTGCTGCAGTCCCCCACAGTTTGCTGCTGCGGCTGTTGGCGTCCCTCGAGGCGGAGCTCGAAGCAGCAGCAGCAGCAGCAGCAGCAGCAACAGCAGCATTACCTCAGGCTGCACAAACACATGACAAGAAGCCTGCTGCTGCTGCTGCAGCAGCAGCAGCTGCTGCTGCTGCTGCTGCTCTTTTGGGGAGTGATGCAGTGGAGGAGACAGCGCTGATCGCCTGGCTGCAGCAGCCCGCAGCAGCAGCAGCAGCAACAGCAGCAGCAGCAGCAACAGCAGCAGCAGCAGCAGCAGCAGCAGGACGCATGCGGTTTTCTGCCTTTACG
>NW_013570592.1:2858-3256 GCF_000499745.2 Eimeria mitis | reverse complement strand
GCAGCAGCAGCAGCAGCAGCAGCAGGACGAGCGCTACAGAAGCCATAACCGAGCTGCAGCGCGTGCGTCGCCTGTTCGAGTCTGTGCTCATCAGCTTGATGCAGCAGCAGCAGCAGCAGCAGCAGCAACAGCAGCAGCAGCAGCAGCAGCAGCAGCTGGATGTACATTCTATGACTCGCGTTGCCTGCGTCCATCGTCTATGGACGGCTGCGACGACTCTGCTTCATCAAGGTAAGCTACAGGCAGCAGCAGCAGCAGCAGCAACAGCTGCAGCAGCAGCAACAGCAGCAGCAGCAGCAACAGCAGCAGGAGCAGCAGCAGTAGTAGTAGTTGCAGCAGCAGACACGCAGGCACTGTAGAAGCAGCTGCATATGTCCTCTAGTCTCCCCACCACAGCC
>NW_013570592.1:2097-2199 GCF_000499745.2 Eimeria mitis | reverse complement strand
AGCAGCAGCAGCAGCAGCAACAGCAGCAGCAGCAGCAGCAGCAGCAGCAGCAACAGCAGCAGCAGCAGCATGTGTGTTGCATCATCAGGTTTTGCTGATCCC
>NW_013570592.1:1725-1982 GCF_000499745.2 Eimeria mitis | reverse complement strand
ATATTCGCGGGCTGCAGCGCCTCTTTGATTATATCTGCAGGCGGCAGGGAACAGCAGCAGCAGCAGCAGCTGCTGCTGCTGCTGCTGGTGCTGCTGCTGCTGCTGCTGCAGGGGAACCAGTTCTCGCTCCTGTCGAGTACTTCAAGAAACGGCAGCAGCAGCAGCTCCAGCAGCAGCAGCAGCCGCAGCAGCAGCAGCAGCAGGAGCAACAGCAGCAGCAGCAGCAGCAGCGGTATCATCCTCGGGAGCCTCCGCCT
>NW_013570592.1:1502-1625 GCF_000499745.2 Eimeria mitis | reverse complement strand
TGAAAGATATATCGTTGTTTATAGGAGAAGCAGACTGGCAGCTGCTGCAGCTGCAGCAGCTCGCCCTGGGGCACCTGCACTGCATGCTGCAGCACAAGAGCTTCCCGCTGCACCCAGCAGCAG
>NW_013570592.1:713-1402 GCF_000499745.2 Eimeria mitis | reverse complement strand
TGAAAGATATATCGTTGTTTATAGGAGAAGCAGACTGGCAGCTGCTGCAGCTGCAGCAGCTCGCCCTGGGCCACCTGCACTGCATGCTGCAGCACAAGAGCTTCCCGCTGCACCCCGCAGCATCAGCAGCAGCAGCAGCAGCAGCAGCAGAAGCAGGTGCAGCAGCAGCAGCAGCAGCAGCAGCAGCAGCAGCAGATGCCACATTCTCAGATGAAGATATTCGCGGGCTGCAGCGCCTCTTTGATTATATCTGCAGGCGGCAGGGAACAGCAGCAGCAGCAGCAGCAGCTGCTGCTGCTGCTGGTGCTGCTGCTGCTGCTGCAGGGGAACCAATCCTCGCTCCTGTCGAGTACTTCAAGAAACGGCAGCAGCAGCAGCAGCAGCTCCAGCAGCAGCAGCCGCAGCAGCAGGAGCAACAGCAGCAGCAGCAGCAGCAGCGGTATCATCCTCGGGAGCCTCCGCCCGTGCTGCAGCGGTTGCTGCTGCTGTCTAGCAGCAACAGCATCTCGCTTCTGGGCGATCTGCTGCTGCTGCCGCTGCCTCGTGCTGCGCTGCAGCAGCACGCTGCAGCAGCACTGCAGCAGCAGCAGCAGCAGCAGCAGCAGCAACCGATGCAGGAATCCTCCTCCCCCCCAGCAGCAGACAGCAGCTGGTATGAGGGTGGGTTGCTGCTGCTGCTGCTGCCTGGG
>NW_013570592.1:0-472 GCF_000499745.2 Eimeria mitis | reverse complement strand
TTGCTGCTGCTAGGGGGGAGCAGCAGCTGGTGGGCGATGATTTGCTGCTGCAGCAGCTGCTGCTCTTCCTCGTGAATGGAAGGCCATGCAGCCTGCTGCTGCTGCAAGCCTGCAGCAGCAGCAGCAGCAGCAGCAGCAGCAGCAGCAAGCGCGACGCGGCTGGTTCTTGCTGGAGCCCTGCCCTTGAGGAGGAACTGAAGCTGCTGCTGCTGCACGACGGTGCAGCAGCAGCAGCAGCAGCAGCAGACAGCAGCAGCAGCAGCAGCAGCAGCACGGATTGCTGCTGGACGGCTAGACAGCGGGAAGCTTTATTGGTTCGTATTATTGAAAATGTAGGAGCAGCAGCAGCAGCAGCAGCAGCAGCAGATGGAGACGAGGAGAATCTGCTGCTGCATGTGCGCGCAGCTGCAGCACCGCTGCAGCAGCAGCAGCAGCTGCTGGCAGCAAATGGGTTTCATGCTGCAGCAGCACG
>NW_013570591.1:4152-8339 GCF_000499745.2 Eimeria mitis | reverse complement strand
TATATTTATATATATATATACGTGTGTGTGTGTGTCTGTGTGTGTGTGCGTGTGTTCCCAATAGAGCAGCACATATATATAACATTTGTATGTTCCTTTTGTTGCAGATTCAGCTGTTTTCACACAAGCTGCCATTACTACCCCTGCAAGCAATCCTGCTAAGGAAAAACTGAAGAAGCTAATATAAATCGGTGAAGTCGACGAGTGTTATGGAAAGCAGTACCGCTGGAATCTTATCTATATGATATTTCAAGAAGCAGCATAAACCGTAAAAAATTATCCTCCGACTGTGTTTACATTTGCAATATCTATTTCTATGGGGGCAAGTAACCCTATGAAAAGCGTGCATCTGTTTGGTTATATGTGTTTCCTTTGATCTGTTTGTTTTCGCGGCTCACTAAAGTATTACTACATCATTGTTTGTCTATACTATTGTACTCACTGTGTCTCTCTGTTTGCGCATCTCTTCTGTGGCTGTGCTGTACTTGTTTTCGACTGAAAAACAAGGAAAGCTGGTTGACTTGCGCCGAATATTCAAATAAACAAATCAATATACAAATAATCATCTTAATTTTTTGGGGCACTAACGTGACACTGACGGCGAATCGCAAATGGCTATGCAGTTGTTCATATTCTTAATTTTCGTTTTCGTGGTCTTGCTGTTGTATGGTTTCTGAGACTCTGTACACATTAAGTGATTTCAGATATCAATTCAATTCTTTTGATATG
Organism: Eimeria mitis; assembly: GCF_000499745.2. Classification (NCBI taxonomy): domain Eukaryota; phylum Apicomplexa; class Conoidasida; order Eucoccidiorida; family Eimeriidae; genus Eimeria; species Eimeria mitis. Next base: position 7,610 of record NW_013570591.1, on the reverse strand, counting down.
AATTTCTTTGCTTCAGTATCTAGTGCAGCTTTCTGCACCAACATACAGTTCGTCTGCCTAGCAGAGATGTACACGGATAAATAATGATATTCACGGACAAACAAGAGTAGGATCATAAAGCCAAGTCCGAAGGAAAACCGCAACCGCCATGTGAGGTGGAAAGGCCTCAGAATGTAAAATTTACACTCTGATATTTCTTCATAGATCCGCTGCTTTTCACCTCAATGCTCTACCGAGCATGTTGCTCGGAGCAGCAACTACAGTTAGGCTAATCCCGCAGCAAGTGATCCCCAGCATACTGAGGCAAACAACGGCGGTTTCGAAAGCTATTCGCTGTGCATAACGGCGGACGGATAAGCGGAATAACTAGGTAGCTAGCTAGCTAGCTTCCTATGCGGCGGAAATCTGCCTGTCTAGGCAGAGATAGCTGCCAGGATGGCGCCCAAACCGGCAGTTAGAATGCTGGGAACGGCAACATTTGCAGAGCTGGTTACAATAGGATCCTCCAGATCTTCCTCCTTCATATCTTTTAATTGAGTTGTTCGTTCCTTGAGTTCCTTGAAGTACTCCTCGCTGAAAGAAAGACGAAACAACCAGACAGAAACGAAGAATACATCTCCAGCAATTGTTGCTGTTCACGTCTCACTCCTTTCATAAGACCGATCTAAATATTCAAATCCAAAAGCCAAAGCTTACCTAAAAGCGGCTTCGTTCTCTGCTGCTGCAGGTTTTAATTCACAGAAAAGCACAGACTTTTCTGGTGCATCATCTGACTCGGAGAGCACACCAACGTCACCTGCTGTTTTGACACAATTTGCAATGACACAGGCGACTTTAGTGCTGCTGGCTCCGAGAAGGTGCAACACGCTGAGAAGCTTTGCGTTTCCCCATATATTTCGCCACGCCGATGTGTCTGCCGGATATGTTGCGCTGTGAAGTAGAAACAATCAGCGCAACACAACATAAATGTAACGGCTTGAATATGGATGACGAGAAAGTGGCGACGGTAGCATGGTAGACGAACTATGCATCAGCGCTGTCGCTTTGGTTTGTTAAGGCAACAGGTTGAAGCTGCCTGTAGCGAAGATGAATATCGGTGCACCTTACCCGAAATCTGTTAGTCCGGTATTCAGAGCATCCTGCACCAGTTTACGGTAGTCTGGATTGTCTTTGTTGTCGACAGTGACATTGAAGAGCTTCTTCTGCACACCCAAAAGAGGAACGAAACGACAAAAGAGCTCTCCTATGTTCGGACTCTCTCAGATAATCATAGGAATAAATGCATAATTCCTGTCTGGCCTGACAACGGTGCACCGAGTTCAGACCTGCAGCTGATGATGACACAGCAGTAGCCGTAGCAACATCATGCAAACAGGCCTTTTATATTGTATGCGCTCACAAGGTCCTCTGTTAGTAATTCATCGCACGAGGCTTTAGGTTCTGCTTCGTCGGCTTTTACTTTTGTCTCCAAGGTGCCGACGAGCTCAGTGTCCTTTTCGACTAAACTGGTCTTAGCTGAAATTTGTCCATTACGGGCCAAGTTGACTGTCAAGTAGGCGTCTGCAAAGAACAAAGGCGGACAGGAAAATCAATGTGCAGTGAAGCGACCTTCGTCTGAGTCAGCCAAGTAGCTGACCGCTTGACAGCAAACAATACGGGGTAGAACACAAGAAACATAGGAATTATAACGGGTAATACGTTTACCTTCGCCCACTTTTGCTACTTCATATTTATATGTTGCTGGGGTTTGCGCCCCGCATTGGAGCCCAAAGAGTCCGACGAGGCAAAATGCTGCGGCGGTCTTGTAGAAGGGAGCCATTGTGACAGAAGGCAAGAAAATTTTTAAAAAAGTGTTCTAGACAAGAGAAATATAAATATTCAAATTGAAGGGAGCGGAAAAGACGGCAAGCAGTTCGGAGTTATCTGCGTGGTCCTGCAGTCGCGTGAACGGCGAATGGCAAAGAACGGGACAGCAAAGCCAAAATTGCACACAAAAGATAAAATTAAATAAATTAATATTGAGCAAAAATAAAACAAATAGAAATTGTTGTACACGACTTATCCCCTGAAATAAACCATTTAATTTAAACAAATGCAAAGAACAAGCAACACAAGAGACGCGGCAGGTCGGCAGGCGCGGCAGGTCGAGGTGGTAAGAGGAGATATATACCTCTGTGGGTTGTTGCTTGCGCCTTGGTTTCGGGTTACGTCTGCCTTCTCACACCACTCAACGGTTATAAGCCAATTAAACAAATCATTTTAGTTCCAATAAAAGCTAGATCCATCTCCAAAAACTCCTTTTATGGGGGGATACAGCGGGAAGCCCCCCCTCTGCCTCCTGCTCATCGGGGGGGTGCTGTGGCCCCCTTCCGGTGCTCTACGACTGGGCTTTTTTGCCCTGTGACGGCCTTCATGTGCCCTTTATCCGTGGAACGTGTTATGGCTTACTGCCACGTGCAGACAGCTCAAGCAGCGGCAATGGTGTACGCCAGCTTCCTTGGTGTTTGCAAACGTCTGCAGAGCCAGTGGCTTGGTTGTGGTGGCGGTCTGAGCGAAGGGTCGATGCTGGTGTTTGCACAGGCAATGAAGCGTCAATTCCCCTCCCTAAACCAAAATAATAATTAATTAATTTATTAAGATGTTTAAATACAAACAAATACCGTGGATATGCCCCAGCTAGTCTCGAAAAAAGTTGAACAGAAGTTCTTGGTCCTACGGTTCGGGGTGTAGGGTTTCGGGCTTTATGGTTAGGCAATTGAAGCAGGATCTGGGGCTCGACCCGCCTGAAGCTGTGTTTTGAATTTCTGCTGGAGTGCAGGCTGGTTGTTGGCGGCCAGTGAATGGGGCAGCATATACCTGCAGTGTTAATCTATTCGGGGGGGTGGTGCGTGGATATGCATACGTAGGCCCGTCATGAGGTGCAGCATAGTGAGCACTTAAGAGGAAAATTTTAAAAAAGCTGCTGATAATCTCCTCTCCATCCTTTATATACCCCAGGCACGGAGGTTCAGTGGCCTGACACTGATGCTGAGAAGAGGTGACCTCTAGCCAGTTGCAACAAACCCTGCTGCTGCTGCTCCTGCAGAGCGGTTGCAGATTAGAGCACAAGCAGCTGCCTTGATCTTCTTAGCTAGTTTGTTAAATTAAGATGTGGACTTCTTTTTTCTCTCAAAAGCATTCACTTCTTGCTGAGGAGCCGCCCGTACAAATCTGCGTCGTTGAGTTCAAGGCGGCGGTGCGGGGAGTAGAAGAAGCTGAATTTCAGAGTACTATTGAACAGAATGATGAATTATGTTCAAGGAACAGGCAAAATATGAATAATAAATAAAATGGATACTTTTTCATGAACGTCGTTGTAGGCAATATTAAATAATAAATTGGATGAAATACTACATATTATTAGTAAGAAATAATAATACTGGGCATAAACATATGGTACTACTGCAACAACAACACAC
>NW_013570591.1:3663-4118 GCF_000499745.2 Eimeria mitis | reverse complement strand
TATATATATATATATATATATATATATATATATATACATATATACATATAGCCCATACATATAATATTTGTATGTTCGTACTGTTGTCGCTTCAGCTGTTTTCATACAAGCTGGCACTACTACCCTTGCAAGCAATCCTGCTGAGGAAAAACTGAAGAAGTTAATATAAATCGGAAGTCGACGAGTGTTATGGAAAGCAGTACTGCTGGAATTTGGTATATCTGACCTTTCAAGAAGCAGCATAAACCGTATAAAGTTAGCCTCGGACTGTGTTTACGTTTGCAGTATCTATTTCTAGGGGGGCAAGTAACCATATGGAAAGCGTGAATTTGTCTGGTTATATATGTTTGCTTTGATCTGTTTGTTTCCGCATCTCTATAAACTATTGTATTCACTGTGTCTCTGGCTGCGCATCTCCCTTCTGTGGCCGTGCTGTGCTGTGTTTATCTTCGACT
>NW_013570591.1:3116-3628 GCF_000499745.2 Eimeria mitis | reverse complement strand
CAAATTAATATACATACAATTACATTAATTTTCGGGGGTACTAACGTGACACTAACGGCAAATCACAAACGCCTATGCAGCTGTTCATATTCTTAATTTTCGTTTTCGTGGTCTTTCTGTTGTATGGCTTCTGATATTCTTTAGATATTAAGTGATTTCAGATATCAATTCAACTCTTTTGATATGAATTTCTTTGTTTCAGTATTTTGTGCAGCTTTCTGCCTGGCAGAGATGTACACGGATAAATAATGATATTCACGGACAAACAAGAGTCGGATCATAATAACAAGTCGGAAGGAAAACCGCAACCACCATGCGAGGTGGAAAGGCCTCAGAATGTAAAGTTTACACTCTGATGTTTCTTCATAGATTCGCTGCTTTTCACCTCAATGCTCTATCCAGCATGTTGCTCGGAGCAGCAACTAGAGTTAGGCTAATCACGCAGCAAGTGAACCTTCGCATACTGAGGCAAACAACGGCGGTTTCGACAGCTATGAGCTGTGCATAAGGGC
>NW_013570591.1:0-3022 GCF_000499745.2 Eimeria mitis | reverse complement strand
TGGCGACCAAACCGGCAGTTAGAATGCTGGGAACGGCAACATTTGCAGAGCTGGTTACAATAGGATCCTTGAGATCGTCTTCCGTCATACTTTTTAATTCATCTTGTCGTGCAATAAGTTCGTTGAAGTACTCTTCGCTGCAAGAAAGAAGAAACAACCAGACAGAAACAAAGAATACATCTCCAGTTATTGTGTGCTGTTCACGTCTAAATCCTTTCATAAGACCCATCTAGATATTCTACTCAAAAGAACCAAGCTTACCCAAAAACGGCTTCGTCCTCTGCTGCTGCAGGACTTAATTCACAGAAAAGCACAGATGTTGTTTGTTGTTCTTCTGCTTCTGTTTTTACACAGTTTCCAATGACACAGCCGACTTTAGTGCTGTTGGCTCCGAGAAGGTGCAACAAGCTGTGAAGATTTTGCTTATCCCATATCTTTTCCCACTCCGATGCGTTTGGCGGATATGTCTTGCTGTGAAGTAGAAACAATCAGCGCAACACAACATAAATGCAGTGATTTTACTATGGATGACGAGAAAGTGGCGTCGGTAGCATGGTAGATGAGCTATGCATCATCGCTGTTGCTTCGGTTTGTTAAGACAGCAGGTAGAAGCTGCCTGTCGCGAAGATGAATATCGCATCTCCTTACCCGAATTCTTCAAGTCCGGTCTTCAGAGCTGCTTGCACCAGTGCGCGATAGTCTGTTTTTTCAGTGTTTGTGAAACTGTGATAAAAGACCGTCTTCTGTATACGCAAAACAGGAACGAAACGACAAAACAGCCCTCTTATGTTCAGTCTGTCTCCGAAAATCATAGGAATAAATGCATAATTTCTGTCGGGCCTCACAACGGTGCTTAGAGCTCAGACCTGCAGCTGATTATGACAGAACACTACCCGTAGTAACATCATGGAAAAGGGCATTTTATAGTGTAATGCGCTCACAAGGTTCCCTGTTAATAATGCATCGCACGAGGCTTGTGGTGAACTTTGGCTGGCATTTACTTTTTTCTCCAAGGCGCTGACGGTATCAGCGTCCTTTTCGACTAAACTGGTCTTAGCTGAAATTTTTCCATTACGGGCCAACTGGACTGTCAAGTAGGCGTCTGCAAAGAACAAAGGCGGACAGGAAAATCAATGTGCAGTGAAGCGACCTCCGTCTGACTCAGCCGAGTGGTTGATGGCTTGACAGCAAGCAAGACGGAATAAAGCACAAGGAGTGAGAATTAGAAGCGGTAGTATGTTTACCTTCGTCTACTTGCACTGCCTGATATTTATATTGTGCGTCGGCGTTCGCCCCGGACTGGAGCCAACTCAGCCCGACGAGGCAGAATGCTGCTGCGGCCTTGTAAAGGGGAGCCATTGCGACGGAATTCAGAAGAGAATATTTTTAAAAAACGTTTTCTCAGCAAGAGAAATGTAAAGATTCAAGTTGAGGAGAGGGGAAAAGACGGCAAGCAGTTCGGAGTTCTTTGCGTGGTCCTCCAGTCGTGTGAACAGCGAACGGCAAAAACCGGGACAGCAAAGCCAAAATTGCAAACAACAGATAAAATTCAATAAATTAATGTTGAGAAAAAATAAAACAAGCAGAAATTGTCGTTCATGACGTATCCTCTGAAATAAACCATTTAATTTAAACAAATGCAAGAACAAGCAACACAAGACACCCGGCAGGTCGGCAGGAGCGGCAGGTCGAGGTGGTAAGACGATATTTCGCCTTGGTTTCGGGTTATGTCTGTCTTCGCATACCACCCAACGGTTAAAAGCCAATTAAACAAATCATTTTAGTTCAAATTAAATCTAGATCCACCTCCAAAAACGCCTTTTACGGGGGAATACAGCGGGAAGCCCCCCCTCTGCCTCCTGCTCATTGCGGGGGGTGGTGTGGCCCCCTTCCGGTGCTCTACGACTGGGCTTTTTTGCGCTGTGACGGCCTTCATGTGCCCTTTATCCGTGGATCGTGCTATGGCTTAGTGCCACATGCAGACAAGGCAAGCAGCGGCAATGGTGTGTGGCACCTGCCTTGGTGTTTGCAGACGTCTCCAGAGCCAGTGGCTTGGTTGTGGTGGCGGTCTGAGCGAAGGGTCGATGCTGGTGCTTGCACGGGCAATGAAGCATAAATTCCCCTCCCTAAACCAAAATAATAATTAATTAATTTATCAAGTTGTTTAACTGCAAACAAATACCGTGGATATACCCCAGCTAGTCTCGAAAACATGTTGAACAGAAGTCCGAGGTTCTACGGTTCAGGGTCTAGGGTTTCGGGCCTTATGGTTTGGCAATTGAAACAGGATCTGTAGCCCGATCCGCCTGAAACTTTGTTTTGAATTTCTGCTGGAGTGCGGGCTGGTTGTTGGCGGCCAGTGAATGGGGCAGCATATACCTGCAGTGTTAATCTATTCGGGGGGGTGGTGCGTGGATATGCATACCTAGGACCGTCATGAGGTGCAGCATAGTGAACACTTAAGAGGAAAGTTTTAAAAAAGCTGCTGATAATCTCCTCTACATTCTTTATATACCCCAGGCACGGAGGTTCAAAGGCCTGACACTGATTGTGAGAGGGGGTGACCTCTAGCGAGTTGCAATAAACCCTGCTGCTGCTGCCTCCTGCAGAGCGGTTGTAGATTAGAGCACAAGCAGCTGTCTTGATCTTCTCAGCTAGTTTGTTAAATTAAGATGTGGACTTCCTTTTTCTCTCAAAAGCATCTATTTCTTGTTGAGGAGCCGCCTGTACAACTCCTCCTTGTTTAGATCAAGGCGGCGGTGCGGGGAGTAGAAGAAGCTGAATTTCAGAGTCCTATTGAACAGAAAGATGAATTATGTTCAAGGAACAGACAAAATCTGAATAATAAATAAAATAGACACTTTTTATGAATATCGTTGTAGGCAATATTAAATTATAAACTGGATGAAATGCTTCTCGATCCACATTGACTGCAGAAAGACTTCCTATATATCTGTTCTTGGGCAGCTTAGTTATACAAGACGAGCCAAGGCATAAATATATGGTACTACTGCAACAACAC
>NW_013570590.1:6699-8521 GCF_000499745.2 Eimeria mitis | reverse complement strand
GCAGCAGCAGCAACTGCAGCAGCAACTGCTGCAGCAACTGAACTGCTGCAGCAGCAACACTAGCTGCAGGAGCAGCATTAGCTGCAGCATCACCAGCTGCAGCAGCAGCAGCACTAGCAGCAGCAGCAGCAGCAGCAGCAGCAGCAGCAGCAGCAAGAGAATTTGTATGATATTTTGTTTACTGGTTGTCTCCCGTCTCCCGGTGTAAAAACAAAAGCAGAAAAAGAAGACAAAGGCAGAGGCAGCAGCTCACGCACAAACGACAGCCTACACACACACACACACCTGCTGCTGCTGCTGCTGCTGCTGCTGCTGCTGTTCTTGTTGCTGCTGCTGCTGCTGCTGATGCTTGTGTTGCTGGTGATGCTGCTGCTGCTGCTGCTGCTGCTGAGAAACGATGAAAAACGTCAACAAGTAGACGGAATAACAAACAACACAACAGCAAGCTGCAGCAGCAGCTGCTGCTGCAGCTGCAACAACAGCAGCAGCAGCAACAGCAGCAGCAGCAGCAGCAGCAGCAGCAAATAGTTTTACATAGCTGCAGTAACGCCCAAGGACTCCGTCAATTCCTTCGCTGCTACGAAGCCACTCCCGCGGGCTGCCTGCAAAGAAACAGCAGCAGCAGCAGCAGCAGCAACAGCAGCAGCAGCAGCAACAGCAGCAGCAACAGTAGCAGCAGCAACAGCAGCAACAGCAGCAGCAGCAAGAAAAACAACACCAGCAGCAATTACAGACGCCACATCACTGCACGGTGGAACTACCCAGCAGCAACAGAAGCAGCAGCAGCAGCAAGAGAAGCAGCAGCAGCAGCTGCAGCAGCAGCAGCAGCAACAGCAGCAGCTGACGATTTGCATGAAGGGTATCTTCTTCTGCTGCCCCTGCAGCAAAGAAAGAAAAGACGAAATATGACGCAGCAGCAAGGGGGTGTCTGCTGCAGCAGCTGCTGCACCTGCTGTTGCTGCTGTTGCTGCTGCTGCTGCTGCTGCACCTGTTGTTGTTGCTGCAGTTGTTGCCGCTGCAGTTGCTGTTGCTGCTGTTGTTGCTGCTGCTGCAGCTGTTGGTGCTGCTGTAGTTGCTTCTGCTGGTGGCCGAGTTGCTGCTACTGCTGTTTCTGCTGCTGTTTCTGCTGCTGCTGTTGCTGCTGCTGCTGCTGCTGCTGCTGCTGTTGGCGGTTCTGTGCTGCTGACAGGAAATATGAAGGCAGCAGCAGCAGCAGCAGTAGCTGCTGCTGCATCGAATGGAGACGATATTATGCAGCAACTGCAGCTGCATCCACTCCTAGCGCTGCTGCTGCTGCTGCTGCTGCTGTTGCTGTTGCTGCTGCTGCTGCTGCTTCTGCTGCTGCTGCTGAGCAGCTGCTGCGGCAAAGGCGGTGAAACCCTCGCCAGGTGTACAGACAGCTTCTTCTCTCCCCTGCATCCGCTAGTAGCGTTGTTAAGGAATTGAATTGCTGCTGCTGCTGCTGCTGCAGCACACGGCAGCCTAGCCCCCTCACCAGCAGCAGCAGCAGCAGCAGCAGCAGCAGCAGCAGGGTGAGCATAGTCTACAAAGCAGTAGCCGTGCTTCCTCTCAAAAGAAGAAACAAAACCAAAACAGCAAAAGACAGATAGCAACGCCTCGTTGCTGCTGCTGCGGCTTAACCCCCGAACTGCAGCAACACAGCAGCAGCAGCAGCAGCAGCAGCAGCAGCAGCAGATGGAGATGCAGCAGCAGCAGCAGCAACAGTTGGATACCTCGGCAGCAGCTAGAAGCAGACTGGTGCAGCAGCAAAACAATACACCTACCGTATAGTTTGTAGCTTTCATGCTGCTGCTGCTGTTGC
>NW_013570590.1:221-319 GCF_000499745.2 Eimeria mitis | reverse complement strand
GCTGCTGCTGCTACTACTGGTGTTGCTGCTTTGTTGCTGCAGCTTCAGCTACTGCTGCTGCTGCTGCTGCTGCTGCTGCTCCCGCTACTGCAGCAGCA
>NW_013570590.1:0-121 GCF_000499745.2 Eimeria mitis | reverse complement strand
CAGCAGGTATAGAGCAGAAGCAGCAACTATAGCAGCAACAGCAACAACTAGTTCGTTCGATTTTTTTTTTGATGCTCTTAGTGAGAGAAGAAATGTAATCAGCATTGTTCGTTCGACTGAA
>NW_013570589.1:6022-8341 GCF_000499745.2 Eimeria mitis | reverse complement strand
CTGCTGCTGCTTCCTCCTGTGCAAGTGCCTGTAAAGCCTCAATAGGGGGGAAATCCTCATCTTCTCTAGACAAACGGAAAGCATCAGGGTCTGCTGCTGCAGCATCTGCAGCAACACTCAGCTGCTGCAGCGCCGTGTCTGCTGGGCCTGAGCCGAGGGGTAGCTGGGATCGGCCCCCAAACCCATACCATAGACAGTTGTCGCCTATTATATGTTTAATTTCTCTTTTTGTATTTTCATCTTTTACTATAACAACACCTCTATTACGAAAACTAACAAATGCTGTTACTGCTTTCCATATAGAATCAAAGCATGCAGGGGGGTTTAATATATATGCACGAGACCATCCTTTTCCTGTGATACTATGAAAAGCTGAATTTACTTTTTTTATTAAACTATTTATACGAAATGTATTCGATATTGCTGTGCGCCAACCCAAACCATCAAAATCTATAATAAATACAGGCAATGGCTCTAGACGATAGTTTGTTACAACTCGACGCCAGTAAGCCTCAACCTGCCACCTAATATATAATAAAAAAGACATTTGTGAATTATCATCATATAAAATACTATCCAAGTCAAAACGACCCACTTGCATGATGATCTGTCGTCTTGGTGGCTGGTGTACACCGCAGGTGCGGCGATAGAAATATACAGGAGCTATAGGAAACCATCGCTGACGCAAACGCCTCATCTTCTCTAGATATTCAGGTTTCCATGCAGAAACACCCGTCTGATACCGCCCACGAAACTCAGCATCGGAGTCAGGATCTAAGCCAGGAAGCTCACCTGCTGCGGCGGAATCAGCTGCAGAAGAAGCTCTTACATTACGCACAGAGGCGTACATAAAAGAAAGGCAAAACGCAAACAACAGAAACCTCATCTTCTTTGTACTCTGCATGCAGCAACAGAGGGAAGCTGAACAAGCAGGCGGGGGCGGAGCGAGGGCGTGTGGCCCTGATCTAGGGGGAAACACGGCAAAAAAAGAAGTGAGAACAATCAGCAAACGCTGATCTCAACGAAGAACAAAAGATCGCCCTCCTCTTGAACATACACCCCAAACAAACAAACCTGCTGCCGCACGATCGCGGGCAGAGCCCCCATCCACTGGGGGAAGCCCAGCTGTATCTACAGAGAAAAAGAAAAGATGAATTCAATGCAAACACTTCAAACTGAAGAAAGGAGAAAAAGCATTTCTTAAACAATGCAATGCACTACAAACAGAAGCGACGACCATCAACCTCAGCAGCACCGCCTCCCACTCATACTGCAACACCGCTTCCATACGAAGCCGCAGGCTGTGTATGTACTTGTTTGTTTTTTATATGTTATTAAGTGCAATTAAGGAGTATTTAACCGTATTAAATCACTTTTTTTATTCTTATTTCAACGTATCTTCGGTTTCTCTCTACAGAAAACTATCTATTGCAGAAAAGAAGGCTGAGTGAAACACGCAAGCTGCTGGCTGCTGCATGAGGCCTCACTCTCACACTGCCGCTGATAGCCACAGCTGCATCGATGGATTATTGTTGTTTTTTTGTTTTTATTTCCGCAGCGTTTAATTTATATATTTATTCTTCTTGTTGTTTAGTTTACCATGAGATTACCTGTTCACTGCGGCTCCTTCAGCTGCTGGGGAGATGATACAGCAACGGCTTTCAACTCAAGTTGTATACATTAATGAATGCGTTTCTCTCACTTGCAACGCTGGTGCTGTTTCATGCGGTGCATACACCGAAACTTCAACTGCAAATCCGTGTTTTTTCCGTCATATATTCCTCTTCAGTGTTTCGAGTACAGATGTTACACTTGCAAGTTACCTGTAGCGTAGCTACCCCACCAGGATGGCAGTAGAGTAGCATTATATTCATTTATGAATACGAAACTTCTGCTGATATAATTTGAATGTACAGCTGTAGGAAGCAGTACGGGGATCAGCTGCTTCACCACCAAACGCATCGATTGCTCTGTTCTGTAGAAGCAGCAGCAGGCAATACAGCCATCAAAGCTCAACAGTTTCAGCTTTAATACAAACTGAACACTCAGTGTTTCTCCCTACAAATAAATTCAATACAAATTGTCTCAAATGCAAGTTGAATAGCAGCTCGGCTTCAACTGAAACGGAGTGCCTGTTCAATAGATACTGGAGCTCAGTATCTTCTCAGGTGTACAGTTGAACAGCCATTCCGTTTCAATACAAATTTAACAATATTTCAGTTTTAATATAACTAGAAATTCTTTTAGTTTCAATAGATATTGAGCAGTTGTTCTGTTTCAATACAAGTTGAACCCACACTCCGTTTCAATACAGACTCA
>NW_013570589.1:4624-5694 GCF_000499745.2 Eimeria mitis | reverse complement strand
AATACAAATTGAATACTCAGTCTGTGGCTCTGTATGAGTGTAGACAATTCGAATACTGATGAAACACTCATTTTGTTTCAATAAAAACTGAACAATTACTCGGCCTCAATACAAGTTGGTTTGATACAAATAAAACTCTCAGGTTGCCTCAATACAAACTGAACAGTTACTCTGTTTCAATACAAATTCAAGAATTCATTTCAGTGGTTTTTCAATACAAGTTTAGCCGTCGTTTCATCCTGGCTTTCGTTGAATGCTGTGAAAGCTTTCAGCATTTGGGGTCTATACAGAGAGAGTGGACGATCAAACTCCCAGCCGTAGCTTCTCCGCTGACTTGATGCTCAGCAAATAGTTGAATTTACACAGATGTATAAGTATCGATTCGCTTGAAGCGGGTATAGAAAACGCCGCTGCATGGAGACGAACAGCTTTGTGAATGTTTGATTAAAATAAGAGCAGGAATTGTTTTTATTTACAAACAGAATACAAAACATCAATGTTTAAAAACACAACAAAACAACTGTGGCAACAGAGTGAAAAGCAACCAACTGCTGCAACAAATTTCTCCTTCAGGGCGAGTGCAGCACAGAGTCAACCAGCAGCAGCTCGCAGCTTTCTTAAGAACTGTTGCTGTGAGAGAGAAATATGCATGAGAAAGAATAGTATTGCAGCAATAAACACTGGCTTGTGTTTTAAATAAAATAGAAGAAACAAATACCGATTTGTGCGTTTACTTTTTATCAATAAAATACTCTAGTTGTGCACTGTTCAAGACTAGCTAGTTGGTGATGGCTTTCTAACGTAAGGCCCGTTCAGTATAGGAGTGAAACCGCCAGTAATATCTGAATTTTATTTAAAAAAAAGTAAAACTGATGGACAGAGAGCATATATCTGTCATTTGCTTCTCTTTGTGATGAAACAAATATGTTGAATATCAAAGAGATGCTCTGTAAAAGGAGAAGAGAAGGAACAGACAGATGCTGCTGGTTCAGCTAGAGGCGTCTCAACTGCCCCATTGATATTTCAGTTTTTTGGTGTCAGGATTCCAAATTAAAGAAAACTATAATATG
>NW_013570589.1:1610-4595 GCF_000499745.2 Eimeria mitis | reverse complement strand
ATATATATATATATATATATATATATATATATATATATATATATATATATGGGGACAATGAGAGTAGCTACGCCCATTTAGAATATTTTCAGTGCTTGTAAGTTCAGAAGAGTTGGGCAGTTTACAAATGAAAGAAAAAAACAAAATTTCTGCAGCTGAGCCAGCACAAGGAAACGTTCGGTACACAAACACACGATGCATGAAGACTTGAGCTATTTCGGGGTGAGAAAACCAGTGGAAATTGTAGATGAATATTGAATATTACAAGGCAATATGATATAATAATACTGGTGAATATTACAGGGAAATATGATATAATAATACTGAAATACTGCAGCTGGATAGACGACGATTGGGCAAGCTTGGCGCAAGCCCCGCCATTCCTTTCGGCTCGAGACGGCGGAGAGCTGCTAGGCCTGTGCTGCTGTGTGACGGGATAAATCAGTGGGTTCTGAGAACGAATTTGTATTCAAGAAAATTCAAATCTTTTTATTTTTTGCTAATATCAGCAACAGACGCGATTATATCCTTTTAAACTCCTCATTTCCGTCGAGTCGGAACTGCAGCGCACTGCTGCAACGCGGGTCCAGTGGCTCAGCTGCGCTGCAAACCGAGAGATGTTTGCCGCCACATTTACTTGAAGAAACTTTTTTTAAAGTTTGAAGTAAACTGAAAGTTGAAATGAACGACAGAATGCGAGACCAATGCTGGTTTTGCAAGTAGACACAGAGCAGTGTTGTTCTGGTTGACACGACCGCCGATTCAAAAACCCTAGCCTGGAGGCTGGGGTCCCAGCTGGACCAGTTCGAAGGGATTCAACCCGTGTTCGCGTTTGTTGAGTATTTCTTTCATAATATTTGAACTGAATTTCATGGGAAGAACCCGCAACGATGGTCGTATCAAGAGGCGGAGCAACATGGCTGGCCCCGTGGCGGCAGTTCTTTTCGAATCACCCGAAGAAGATGGCGATGCGCGTTCGTCTTTTGCTTTTTCTGGATTGTGTATTCTTGGGATTGATAATTACCGCCATCACGGGTCCCTGGTACCGGCAAGAGTGGCGCGTTGCAAATGGCGAGATACTATCATGGACCCTGAACCTTTCTAGAGCCAAGTTTTCTGTCGACTGTTCCTCAGATTCCCCTGAGTTTCTGGATTTGTGTCAAATGCTCTATGGACGCATGGCTGGAGATCTAAGAGCAGTAACGCGTTCTATGTGCAGCGCAGCGAGGAAAGTGCAGGACACAGNCGCATGGCTGGAGATCTAAGAGCAGTAACGCGTTCTATGTGCAGCGCAGCGAGGAAAGTGCAGGACACAGATACTCAAGCTCTGCTGCAGGAAACGTGTTCAGATATGCAACTCATAGAGAAGCTTTCCGTCGCCACAGGTGCTTTCGGGGGAATGTCTGCATTCTTTATGGCATTCGCCTTGGTGGCATTTCTGCTGCATGCGGGGGGCGGCTTTCGAAACCGCCGTGCATGGAGAGCGAGTTTCGGCTGTCGTGTGTTTTCATGGATGGCTTTAACGGGTGCCTGTATTATATACAGCATAGCAATAATGAATATTGAAGATTTGTTTCACTTTCAGCCTCCTCTGAATGTATCGTTTGACCCTGCACAAGCTGAACCCGTTGCGCATGAGCTGCTATACGGATTCATCACTGCAATCGCTGCGGCGGGGTTGACGGTTTTCTACCTTCCCTTTTGGTGGAAAGCGGCTCCTTTTGATCCTGATCCTTACTTTTTAGAACCCAAAGACATGCGTCAAGGATTTGTGTAATTTTATNGGCTCCTTTTGATCCTGATCCTTACTTTTTAGAACCCAAAGACATGCGTCAAGGATTTGTGTAATTTTATCCCTTTTTTTTCTCCAGGATTCTGTCCACAGGCACTTTTCCTTCTACACGTTTCAACTGCGCAGTGGCGGCGGCGGCGTTAGATTGCCTCCCTTCTACACTTTAGGCAGCGACCCTGATAATAAGGAAGAAATGAAACACAAGTTATTCAGCTGCATACACCTTTGTAGCGAAATATGCAGGTTGCTTGCAGACTATTTTTTTTGAGAGCAGTGTTTGACTGCTGTTGCCGTTGCTTTTCTCCAAAGATAAGCTTTCTGTCTCCATTTTCAATTCAGTGCTGAGCGCTAGGATGTACTGAAACTAGTAGCTTCTGACAACTGACGAGAGTGTCTGTCTCCCTGTCTGCCGCGCAGGGTTTAGCCTAAACCATCAAAGAAACAGAACGCATTCGAGCAGGCGACAGCGTATACCACGAACGTCAATACTTCGTCAGCTGCAAGCACTGAGAAGCCGCTCCACAGAAGCAGCTTACAACCTTTAGAAGGTGTGAAAAAGAAATATACGAGAATATCTGGAGATATTAGAAGGCAAATAGTATTTCTTCGCTTTTGTACTGCACGGGTTTCCTGCCCAGGGGGGCGAGCGCCTTCAACCTCAGCCTGCGATCCTCGTGCGCTACAGCGCGACAATATTATCCAAAGGTGTTTGAGGGGATACATTTTATTCTGAGTCACAGCGTTTCCTGTTGCAGCCCTGCAAGGATGTCAGCTTACAAAAAACATAAAAAAATCCACTCCTGCTGCATGAAGAAACACCGTCGTCAATTGTCAGACGTTTATATGGATTTTAGCTGGAAATATATTCAACTGTTAGGGAAGTATTCAGCTTTCATCACATTCCTCGACATCTGACAGCTCCTGTTGCATTAAGAGCCTACTGCCTACAACGTAACCCCTGTCACTGGCCTCCATCAGGAGAAGATTTCAGAGTGGAGCAAGCAACTGTACTTGTTTCCTTACTGACATCATATAGAGACCAACGATGGGATTCTATTTAAACTACAGTCATGGTAAGCGCACTGTAGCCTCAAGCCTTTCTGAGTTTGTTTAGTTCTGCCGGGCATCCCCCATGCAAATTTTCTCTATGATGGAACACAGGCCAACTGAACAAACGACTACAAACTGCGTCT
>NW_013570589.1:0-1571 GCF_000499745.2 Eimeria mitis | reverse complement strand
AAAAAAAAAAAAAAAAAAAAAAGTGGATGCCGGTAAGAAGTTCAGCTCTTGCAAGTTTGTTATATTCATCTCTCACAAATAAAGTTACTGCTCCTCTGCCTGTTTTTTCTATTCACTGATATCCGCTTATTATTCATGGCTTCTTGATCATAGACGAGAACAGGTACTTGACGGGGAGCACGAAACCAATGCCGGCTGGGGCTCTCAAGCGCATGCCGTAGTCGCTCATGTTTTTGGGTTTTGCTTTGTGCTAGTTGAATACATGGTGTGTAATACTCCATTGAAACAAAACAGATGGAAATTTCCATAGAAGGTGATCGGTAGAGCCGAAAGACTCCGAGGGGCTTACGGGTAACCTGCGCATGCCATGAGCTTAGTTGAGAACCCTTTCCTGCTTGAACCGAATGTTTTGAGCACTCTTTTGAATTTGCACAGCTGAACCCTAGCAACAGGTGATGCATTACTTGCACTGTAACTGCGTCGCTTCTCCCGAGTCAAGGCAAGGTGTGAGAACGGGCAGATTTAGGCCGAATTTATAGATATTCGAGGCCAACATGTCCATATATATCAACACGATCCGAGTGACCTCTTATGTTTAGTTCTTGCTCTCGTTTTATGAACTGGTTGTACATAATGCATGCTGCTGTCCTCATTGGCAACGCGGCGCCTCTCGTGTTGGCTCACTAGCCACTTGTCTGCACGACTACGCCCCCGATCCTTGGAATTAGCATTATTTCAAGCACCCCAACTCATATTATTCTTCATTTTATGTTCTATTTCCCCTGAGAACTCGTCATTTTGCCCTTAGGGCGTATCGGTAAAGGCAGCTGGCTGCTCGAGCCGGGAGTGCCGTCGTGGGTACCCGTGCCTGTGGTACCTTCTGTTTGTTTTCTCCATTCCCCACATATTTTTCATTGTTTCTTAAATACATTTTCTTCCTTTTAATCCTTTTCTCCGAATATACTGGGGCGGAGTGGCATGGCTTCCGCGCTGCTGTCGGCGGCGCTGGGGGATCGATGGTCCGTGAATATCCATTCACGAAGTGGTTGAAGAACAAGGACTTTTCCTCGGTTCAGATTAAATACTGTTACTTATTTGTTTGTAAAAAACAGCAATAATGATGTTGATTCTGCTGGTATGGCTTGGGTCTTCCCTCTCACGATCGTCACTGATCCCTGCGTGCAGCGCAGCTCCAGCTCTGCCTCCTGGCTTTGTTCGGCTTCACCAAGTGCCTGAAAAAGTGGTTAAAGATGTCCACCTGCCTATACACTCCGCAGACGTGCCTGTACAGGTGCGCTCGGAGACGGCAGCAGCAGCCTCGCCCCAGGAACAAACTCACCAGCAGTTCCTTACACCGAAAGATATATACATCTCCCCTCATATCTCCGTGGGTACTGTTGATACCCCAATGCATTCGGCACCTTCATGGCGGGAGAACGGGGCTGCTTCACGTCACAGTCAGCTAGCTGCTGAACCCTCTTTCTCGTCTGAAGCGCAGCTCCATGTGGATGCATTGAATACAAGCAGCTCCACCGCAGGCAGCGAGGAAAGCAGATTCAACCCCTTCTCCT
>NW_013570588.1:17978-26787 GCF_000499745.2 Eimeria mitis | reverse complement strand
CGTGTGCAGCGCACTAGTGCTTGTTGCATGGATGTATTCATGTGTGTCAGGGGATTTGCAGCGGGTCGGAACGGCTTTGGTGGACTGTCGGTACTGCGCGTATGCAACTGCCTTTGGGGGGTGTCAGTGATGGTCATTGCAGATCCAGCCAGTGGGTTGCCTTCTGGGAACTGAAAGAGCACCGAGGTGAAGGATTCGTGTGCAGCGCACTAGTGCTTGTTGCATGGATGTATTCATGTGTGTCAGGGGATTTGCAGCGGGTAGGAGCGGCTTTGGTTTACTGTGCGATGTCGATTTTATGTGACGTGGGTGTTTCGAGCTGCAGGTGGGCCAAAGGCAGTGTTCCAGTTGCTGCGTTAGGTGCCGCTGGGGCGGCGTCGGGCTTGTTCGGACGTGGCGGCGTCGTGAACAGCGTTGCCGTACGTATGCGTGTTGACATTTGGTCTGCAGTTCCAAGGAAATGAGGGACGGCTGTGTTAGACGCTCAACAACGACTGTTTCACAACCATCGGGTGTGAGCGGCCCCTCTCGATATGCACCTGCGTTTGCGGAGATGCAAGTGTGGTGCTTGCCGACCCAGCCAGTATGTTGATTTCTTGGGACTGATAGAGTACCGAGGCGAAGGATTCGTGTGCAGTGTATTCGCGTTTGGTGCATGGATGTATTCGTAGTTGTAGATGTACGGCGACTGTGCGTATGGGCGTGACTAGTTGCGCGGCGATGGCCGTGAAATACACTCTATCTAATGGCACCGCTCCGGTGCACGCGAGTCACTCTTGACTAGCTGTGGCAAGTGTGTGGGACTGCAGGCCTACAGTGTGAGGCAGATTATGTTGCATGCGTTGTGTGCAGAAGAACAGTGGCTGAGTTTTCAGGTCTTTTGTGTGAGGCGCAGGGTGGGTGGCTGAGTGCAGCGATTACCTGAACCTCGTCAGTAGTCTCTATTTTTATTTCCGTTGAATCACGAGGTGACGGTGTGCAGCCAGTATGTCGATGTCGCCGGATGATACCGCGACGGAAACGCATGATCCACTCCGTTTGAGTGAACCTCTGTTGATGCATGCTTGATTGTCGCTGGGTGTGTGTGACCTGCACGGGCATTATAAGCAGTGTGTGCAGCTTGATGCGTCGGTAGGTATTTGCGTTGCGTTGCGTGAAATGTGCAGTGAGTTTTGTTGTGTTTCGGCGAAGAGTGGACGTGAAGTGGATGCGTGGGTTTAGCGGCGTAGTGGCTGTGTGCAGGCGCGTTTTTGTTTAGCAATATATGTAGCGCTGCGAAATGCATTGCATCCACGGGATTCTGTCGTGACGTCCGTACTTGCGGATTGGGGTTTGGAGGCTGCACAAACCCAGGCTGAACGTAGCCGGTCGATTACTGTCGCGCCTCTTCGGGGTGCTGCGGGACGTGTTTGTATACGTGGAATGGCTCCGAGACCGTTGCGTGCCAGGCAGGAACTCGGGTCTTCTGCTCGCATCCGCGCAATAGCTTTCTTAAGAGGTGCAGCAGGCTGGTGCATCCTCTCCTGTGCTTTTTCACAGGTTGCGGTTGCATAGGGAGCTGGCCAGTCCTGCCTGTTTTTTTTGCCTTGCAGGTCCGGAGATGGATTGAGGTTGGGACGACAAACGCTCGGTTCGGTCTAGAAAGTATGTGTTTCTGTTATTGCGAAGTATCGCCAAGAGGAGAAACGGTAGTTTACGTTTCGGTGCCTCTCCAGCTAAATTGGTGCATGTTGGTGAAGATATGGCTTGGGGAGGATCGTGCGAACGGAATGTGGAGCAATGTGGCGTGCAGTGCATCTGTTGGAACATGCCTTGAAGCCATTCTGCTAACGGGCTAATGAGCGTCTGAAATGTCGTCTTTTGTGGTGAGCATGTTGTTTCCACCCGTATTGCGTGCCGGCAGGTATACAGACTGGCTTGTTCGGCCGTTAGGACCTGTTTGCGCGCAGCAAAGGCACCATCCCTTGGATAGCAACGGCGCAACTGCTTTTTGTGAGCAGCAGCGGCTTGACGCATGCTTCCCTGTGTCTTTGCGCAGTGCATCATGTGAATGCCGGTGGCCATTTTCCACTACTTGGTTGCGTTTATCAGTCCAAAGATGGTCGGGGCGATGAAATGACGCGATTGGATGCAGACAGTAGGTCGTTCCCTTCTCTCGGGAAGGATTCAGGCTGGAAAACGGCGCTGTGCAAAGAAGAGTCTCTCCAGGCACACGAACAGCTTATTTTGATCTGCGATGCTCAGGAGGCGCCATTTTGGCATGATGTGGGGCTTCTTGGTACCTGCTGCATCTGCAGGTGCGCCATTATAATTAGTTCCTTCGTTGCCATCCACTGCGTCGGTCTGATCTCAAAGAGTATCTTTACGGGGGAAAGTTGGATGCATCGCTCCCATGTGTCCATCCACTTGCATTAGCTGTACGTGCACCGCAAGGTTATGTATGGGCATAGCTAGTCGTGGTTTGAACTCCATGTAAGACTGCAGTTATACTGTGTGAGGCGGAGTATGTTGCATGAGCTTTGGGGAGAAGAACAGTGATTGAGCCTTCTTGTTTTCAGTGACGTTAGTGTGGGATGCAGCGCTGAATTCAGAGGTTATCTGTATACCGTCACTAGTCTCTATCTTCTCTCTGTTGAATCACGAGGCATGGCTGTTCAGCCAGTACGCCGATATCGCCAGATGATACCGCCACGGAGGCAAGCAATGTATTGCCTTCGAGTGAAGATGTCTTGCTGCATGCTTGATTGTCGCTGGACTTGTGTGGTGTGAAGGGGCATTATAAGCAGTGTGTGGAGCTTGGTGCGGTCTGGTTGCTCGGGAGGTATCTGCGTTGAGTCGCGTAAAATGTGCAGTGCGTCTTGTTGTGTTTCGGCAGACAGGGGGTGTAAAGTGAATCTGCGGGTATAGCGGCGGAGTGGCTGCGTGCAGGCGCGTTTTTGTTTAGCGATATGTGGAGCGCCGCGGGATGCACTGCATCCAATCGCGTGTGTGGCGGTCTGTGGAGCGCCGTGGACCGCATTGCATCGAAGGCATTCTGTAGTGACGTCTGGATCTCCGGAGGGGCCGTGCATGCTTCACAACTGTTGCCGTATTACGTCAGGTGGACACATTTCTCGCGTTTCCTGCGTGGGCAGAAGGAATTGAGAGTTGGGTTGGAAAGAAGTTGGAGCCATCGACAGAGCTGTAGGAACACCTTGACCAGCACCGACGCAATAGGGTTTTATAACCTGCAGAGGGTTCATGCTTAGGGGCGCCGTTGAGCAGTGTGCCAAATTTCTCATGGCTTTCTTGCGTTTTGCTTTCGGGGTGTGGAGATGGGCGGACAATGGATATGCAAGAAGTCAATTGGATTCAGAAAGTAGGTCGTTCCCTTTTTAAGAAACGGACCCACGAAAATGACAATCATTTGCACATCACAGCCCGTCCAGCTATTTGCAAAGCGTTCTTCCGAGTGTGGGGCTTGACTGGGTGCGTGCATGATGATATTTGAACGCTTTGACATCGTTGCATCCACAGAGATTTGCAATGATGCCATTATCTGCGGACGGGGTTGTGCAGATTTCACAGAGGTTGTTTGATTGCAAACCATGCACATATTGGTTCCGTTTATTGCGACTGCAAGCGGAAGTGTTCGCTATCTTGAGAAAACCTTGAAAATCCCTTTCCTGGCAAGTAGCGGCGCCATTGCTCCGTACTGCCGCCAATCCTCTTCAGTGTGCACTTGCATTGACGAATGGCACTAATCAGACCTTGGCTATCTTTCGCATTGTCGGTCCTGAAAATGGACGGGCAAAAGAACGAAATGACGCGGATGGATGCAGACGGTGGGTCGTCTTTTTCTCTGGGAACGGTGTCAGGCGGGAAATCGGGGCTTTGCACTTGGAGAATCATTTCGGCTACATGACGAATTTGTACTGGACTTCCATGCTTGTCGCGCACCTCTGAAGCGGTAAATGAAATGTTTTTCGTGATATCTTTTACATCCTATGTCGCATCACTATGCTTGGGTCTTTTGTTTCCACAAATCGTGCCGGTTTGGTCGCACGTAATAGCTGTGCCGGCGCACGGTGGATGCATCGCATCTTCGGAGAGACAGTAGAAGAGGAGATACACTGAAGAGGTGACAGTTACACTGTAGCTGCGCTGCGACGGTGTGTATTGGCGTGAATGATGATTTGGGGAACGCCGTTGGATATGTTGCGTTGAATGCCCCCTCTTTGGCGCATGCGACAACTATGTAGGACTGCAAGCCTACAGTGTGAGGCAAATTTCGTTTGGGGCGCTATGTGTAGCAGGACAATGGTTGAGATTTTGTGCCTCCAGTGGCCTTAGTGTTGGTCGTAGGGTGGGTAGCTGGACACAGTAACTACCTGTATGCCTTCACTAATCCCTACTTCTCCGTCGGTTGAATCACGTTGTCCAGCCAGTACGCCGCTATCGCCGGATGACACCACCACGGAGGCCCATGATGTATTGCGTTTTAATGAAGGATTATTGCATCATGTGTGGCTTTTCTGGACTTGCATGTTGTGAATGCACATTACTGGCAGTGAATGGAGCTTGTTGCAGTTTTTCTCCATCGCTTGGTATCTGTGCTGGCTAGTGTGAGTCTGCAGTGAGTCTTGTGTTTTTGTAAACAGTCGGAGTGCGGCGGATGCTTGCTTGTTGTCGAGTAGTGCTAGACAGGCACGCCTTAACGAATATTAGGAGAACCACCCTGCATAGATGGAAAGTTGCCAGTATCTGGGGAGCGCTTTTTACAACTTGTGCAAGGATTGTTTGTTTGCAGCCGATAGGTCTATTGTTTGTGTTCACTGCGCTTGCTGAATGTTGGTTGTGCTGCTAGGGAATGTTCATCTGCGCTGAGTAGGAGCCCCGCTCCTTGACTAGCAAGGAGGCAACTGGTGTTTGTGAGCTGCTGCGGCTGGGCAATCTTTTGCCCTACATTTGAACAATATTTTACTGCAGTACCGAGGGCATTGTCCATTCGTTGGCTGTGGTTTTGCTTTGCGGCCCTGGAGACTGACTGGCGATGGATGGACAATGATTCGATTGAATTCAGAAAGTACGCCGTTTCCTTTTTGTGGAGTGGAGCCCGGCGGACAACGAGGCTTTGCGGTTGGCAGTCTTTCCAGATACTTGAAGGCGTTCTCATTTTGAGTAGCAGTGCTGTGCAGGGTCGTTTATAGCGGTATGCGGACGCCGTGGCATACATTTCATCCGGATGGATCTGCCGTTATGCCAGTATCTGTGGAGGGGGCTATGCCCCCCTTCCCTCCCCTTCCGGTCTACAAAGAATGTTTGGTTTCTGCCGATGAACATATTTTTTGTGTTTTGCACGTCCAAAGGGAAATGCTGGTTGCGTCTCTGTGTCCTGGGGATTCCTTGGTGCACAGCAGGAGCACCGACGAGCAATGACAAAATCGCCTCTTGCGCGCTGCTGAGCAATAGTGCGTCTTTCTTCTATACCTTTAAGCATTATGTAATTGAAATGGAGTATGGCACTAGCGGCGCCTTGCGTCTACTTTTGCTATGTGAAGCTGGGAACTGGCGCCCGGTGGAACGGCAAGAATGCGATTCGATCCAGAAAGTATGCCGTTTACTCCTCACCAGAGGGACCCAGGCGGACAAACGGTACTTTCCGTTTATGAGTCGCTCCAGCTGCGTGACCAGATCGTGCAGAACTGCCACGCTTTGCAGGCGCTGTTTTTGTAGACTGTCAAGTTCTGTCGTATTTGTAACATCGGCAGGCGCGTTGGCGAGACTGGCTTTTGGCTTTTCAAAAATTGCACCCGTTTGGCCGCGCAGGATAGCTGAACGGGCGAACGGTAGACGCATGTGCCTTGCATTGTGATGCCGCCTTCAGTGGCGTTTTGCAAGACTGGAGTTATGCGCAAGCGCAGTGCTAGGACTCTACGGAGGGGTGGAGGGGTGTAGGAGCTTTTGCCTCTCTTGGCGCTTTGGATGGCCTGTGCTAATTCAAAATGAATTGTGGTGGTTATTATAGGATTGTCAGAATGCAGGGTGATGCAGATTGTGTTGCCTGAGCTGTGGATAAAAGAAGGACATGGTGGAGTTTCCGTTCATCGGCTGGGTTTCGTGCGCCACACTGTCATGACCTTGGAACAAAAAGCACAAATGCGATCAATTGTACTTCCATCTTATCCTGCATAGTGACAGTGTATCGATATAACCGACTGGTATCATTCAGTATATCGATACACTATCACTATGCAGGATAAGATGGAAGTGGACACGTTGATTGTGTACCACCGTTGTACGTCCGAAGAGCGGCTGGCGAGTGGGTGAAAATTGCACATCTGGATTCAGTCAGTAGGTCACTTCTGTCCTGTGGAACGGACCCCCGCCAACAAACGGTACATTGTATTCGACTGTCGCTCCACGGTGTATCGATAAACTATTGCTGTTCAGTATAGGATGGGCTCTCTACGTAGCATGCCGCTCGCTTGGGTGTGCAAGTACGCGTGAAGTGTTTCGCGTTTTTTGGCTTGCAGCTTCAGGCAGTGGGTCGCTCTTGTAATATGGCCCGGAATAACTGCAAAGGGCGCAACGATTGTGATTACTAGATTCACTATTCCTTAATACCGGACTCTGGTTGGGGTACGTCTGTTAAAACATTCTAGTCTTCCGTTTCGTGCCCAGCAGTCGGGCACTCTTATCTCTAACAGCCAGGAAGATGGCGTTACCTCCTTCGGAGGGGAAAACGTTTCCTTGTGGGTGCGCATGTAAACGAAATCATTGTTGTTAAGAATATAACAGTCTGCAGTGATCTTCATGAAGTTTACTTCCTGCAAGTACAGCAATATATCTGTGAAATCGGACATCCATTCCTTCGCATTAGTGTATCTTCTAAGTAAATTGATGGGACTGAATTTTTGCTTGTCCTCTCCACGATATGTAATTGGATGCACGTCAGCATCCGACTGAGAAGTTGGCAAAAGACGACCAATCACAGTCGGTCAGGGAGACTGTCAGCGCGCAACGACGCCGTACCGGGCACACCGGCATATCATCTACGAGCACTATTCTTGTTGGTTTGGGGACTCGTTAGGAACGGGGGTCTTAAACAACCAAATTGTGGGCACGCTGCATTTTTTCGTTTTGATGTCGCATTTTTGCATCGTTACAGTAGTTCGGAATCGACCTAAGACATACTTTGCCTCTGCCAGATCACTTTTACTTTGCCTCATGGGAGGCCGGAATTTTGTCGCACCTTCCCATTGGTACAACAACTATGCGCCTCCTTGGTGCTTCTGACCTTCGAGCTCCAGGATGCTCAGATTCTGCTTGGCAGGACCATGAAGTACGCGCATGCCGCGCTGCGCGTACCGCGCCTATTATCTGTGCTGTGCGGGTTTTGGCAATCACGAAATAGTGTCCTGACTGAGCTACAGTCAGCATGAGCAGTCCTCCGAGACTTTTGCTGTTCGGTTATGCACTGAAGCTCCTGATAGAGGCAAGGAGTCCGACACGTACAGTCAGTACGGTCAAGCTGCATGGATGCCGAGGATGTCTTTCAAATCACCGCACTTCTACCTCAAAGTTGGCAAAGCGTGCTGCCTCTGCAGTTGCATTTTTCAGATATTTCTGAACCATTTCGTCCACATAAGTGTTTTCTTTTTCCGTGAATCCCTGGTTTGGCTGATTACCAGTCACGGGAAACATGGGAAGCGCGCAGTTTTCACCAAACAGTGCATGGGGAACGCGTGGGGGCGTCTGCCTTTTGAGTAGGCCTTTCTTCTTCCACGTTATTTTGCCTTCAATATATGAAAGTGTCTTGGTGTCTATAACAAGGATGGCAATATGACCAACGTTTGGGTGAGCTCAGACTCGTTGAAAATTGATTCTTCAGTTTAAGTGTACGGCATCACCTTCGGCGTCCTACAGTGCAGTTCATTGGTGAGTGGCATTATCTTGCCTGTGGCATTCTGCCACTGCCGCGGCCATTGCATTGAAGAGGATCGAAACATTTTCTAAACCAGTTGCCCGTCAAGCCAGTTTCCACAGTTTGGCTGCTTGCTCTCTTCTTGCGTCTCCTTGTCTGCAAACAGAGAAGAGGGGCCTCCGTACGTCCAGAATGTACACATTTACTGCGCATCAATATCCAGTACGGCATTTTGTTACGCCCTTCGTATTAAATAGAGGACAAACTGGCGACAAAGTAGTGGAACCTTTGGTATGCTTCAATGCAGTTTGTGAGTGACTCAGAATTGTAAGCGGTGACCGTGCCAAAGCTATGGGTTCGAATGCCTCCCTGATCAGACATTCACAGGAAGGGCTAGGAATTCTGCCGCATCGAGAGGGTTATTTTTGTGCTTCTAGACGTGGACTGGCGAAGACCCAAGATCATCCGTTTCCAGAGAGTAAGGCGATGCACCAGAACGACACAACGACGCTGGAGGATCTTGAACTAGGAATTGTTGTTAGTTTACGGGGGCCTTTAGTATGTTTAAAGTGGCGACGTTGTTCATCTGCCTGCCGAATAGTGCAGAAAGAAGCACTGTCATCTCACATGCTACGTTGCGAAGCATCTTGCTCGCTTCAGGTACGTAGATGTCGCTGGCTTTGATCTGGTACAATTTTGCTTACAATGATGCATGGGTTCTCGATGGGACAGACAAGGTCTAGAGTCCTCTCAAAGCTTGCCGAAAGCGCGACATTGCAATTAACTATTGCTTGAAATGACGGGATGCGCCAACCAACCATGTAGTCCGCAGCCGACGTCGTTCCCTGATTCGGGAAACAAATGTTGCTGTGGGAGTGTCACAGGCCAACCCGAATGTTGAGC
>NW_013570588.1:16164-17870 GCF_000499745.2 Eimeria mitis | reverse complement strand
GCGTTTCAACGTCTTCTGCAGGAGCCGCCAAAACTTCCCAGAAAGTGAGTCGGTTTGGGTGTGCTTTCCAATCAAACATTCTGATCGTGTATGATGCTGTATAGGCAGCAGTCGGTCGAGGCGCATCATTCGTATCAAATTAAGGGTCTGTACAAGAACGATCTTTCAAATAATTTGTGGAGCATCTTGCTCTGTATTGCGTCTGTAGTTTGTGGTAGCCGTACATCTACATTCGCCAGCTAGTAGTAGTATGAAAGTTTCACATGCTGACTTGGATATTTTTGAACCCTCGCAGGCTGTAAGATAATTGCTTTCGCTTGCCTGTTCTCAAACTCATTGGCTCTGGACTCCCCTCCCCCTTAAACGCTTGCCAAGGCATCCTCTGAACGAGTTATTTCAAGAATCCGGTGATACGTTGCTGCACCAGCTGCAGGATGATCAATGATCTATCCAGAATTACTGTTGCCTCTCCAGGCTGTGCGTTGCGTTGCTATCACTGCACAGCGATAACACTGTGGCAAACCGTGTCATTACACTTCGATGACTAATTTATGCTAGCAAAAGATTTTGCGCAACCACGAGCTAAGCAAACTATCTGTGCATATTTGGTCGCTCTTGTTCTACTTGATAGCTTTTAAGTGTTGTAAGCTGCGCCTACATAAATGATCGATGATGTACGTTTCTGCAGTCTGTGAGTTCGCCAGCACAGCGAGCCTCTGTCTGGTCTAGAAATGCGATTTGAGTCAACGACGCATATTAGACTATTCCTTGTGTTTCTTCGGCACNGTGTCACAGGCCAACCCGAATGTTGAGCGTTGTCGCAGTTCTCTCATTTTCTTTGTTTCTTGGTGCATGCACATTCGGCTTGATCAGCGGCAACTTCCTGTGCATTTTGTTATTTTGCTTTTTGGGACTAGCCTTAGCCGAGATGTTATCTTATGACGATCATGCTATTCCTCCAATATTCGTTGTTGAGTTGGTTTCCTGTGTCTCTTTTCAGTAGTATTGCACTGGATACTGAAGACCGTGGTTCGGCGAAGGAGCTGCGCGAAAGGGCATTTGTGTTCTTGTTCGGTGCGTTTCAACGTCTTCTGCAGGAGCCGCCAAAACTTCCCAGAAAGTGAGTCGGTTTGGGTGTGCTTTCCAATCAAACATTCTGATCGTGTATGATGCTGTATAGGCAGCAGTCGGTCGAGGCGCATCATTCGTATCAAATTAAGGGTCTGTACAAGAACGATCTTTCAAATAATTTGTGGAGCATCTTGCTCTGTATTGCGTCTGTAGTTTGTGGTAGCCGTACATCTACATTCGCCAGCTAGTAGTAGTATGAAAGTTTCACATGCTGACTTGGATATTTTTGAACCCTCGCAGGCTGTAAGATAATTGCTTTCGCTTGCCTGTTCTCAAACTCATTGGCTCTGGACTCCCCTCCCCCTTAAACGCTTGCCAAGGCATCCTCTGAACGAGTTATTTCAAGAATCCGGTGATACGTTGCTGCACCAGCTGCAGGATGATCAATGATCTATCCAGAATTACTGTTGCCTCTCCAGGCTGTGCGTTGCGTTGCTATCACTGCACAGCGATAACACTGTGGCAAACCGTGTCATTACACTTCGATGACTAATTTATGCTAGCAAAAGATTTTGCGCAACCACGAGCTAAGCAAACTGTCTGTGCATATTTGGTCGCTCTTGTTCTACTTGATG
>NW_013570588.1:15936-16064 GCF_000499745.2 Eimeria mitis | reverse complement strand
TGCGCCTACATAAATGATCGATGATGTACGTTTCTGCAGTCTGTGAGTTCGCCAGCACAGCGAGCCTCTGCCTGGTCTAGAAATGCGATTTGAGTCAACGACGCATATTAGACGATTCCTTGTGTTTT
>NW_013570588.1:9683-15836 GCF_000499745.2 Eimeria mitis | reverse complement strand
CAGCGAGCCTCTGCCTGGTCTAGAAATGCGATTTGAGTCAACGACGCATATTAGACGATTCCTTGTGTTTCTTCGGCACCATTGCAAAACCATCACTAGCACGTCGGTTTGCCGAAATTATAGTGCGAATGCATGGCAACACCCAAGTTCCCGAGATTGACTCTGCCTCTCCAGAAAGTCAGCAATGCAACGCGGTCTCAGAGGCGATTGGCGAATAGCCAAATAGGTCGTATTCCTTTCAGCTGCTTGAAAAACTGTTGGTCAGGCGCGTTGTTGTGCTCTCCACTAAAAAATCAGGTTTTGTGTTAGTTGGGGGCTGCACCTGCGCTGAAATCTGCCGGCTGTCTAAACCGCTTACACGCAAGTTCCTGTGAACTGTCTCTAGCTATGCGAAACATGAATATTTTGTTGGAATCGCTTTCTGGGCGCCGCAGTTCGTTTCACAACAGGAAAAGGGGAGCTTGTACTTCTCTTTCTAGGATTGCCAAGTCCTCGAAACTATTCAGTCAGCAATTATGGTGGCTACGGTTTTGGTTTCGCACGAAACTAAGTTTACGCCGGCTGCATCCGTCTTGAGTCTCTCAGGCGTTTTTCTGACGACGCTTTAAAATTTGTTCTTGCACATTCAGACAGTACGTCGGCGTCGCTGCACTGCACAACCATGCTGCCAAATGGTTCGATGGGTGTAGGGGCCGGAGCCGGTGGATGGCTGTTTCCTACTAAACAGCGATCGCATCCAGTTGCGTCCAAATTAGTGTGTGGTGAAGGTCATTTTCCTTGCATCGGTAGGTGCGCTCGGCGGTGCCTGCGGGTTGCATTCTGTAGTGAAAGTCTCAAGGAAGGGAACGTGACTGCCTTTTCCGCCCAAGGTTTGCCTTTAGATGTGCGCCAGTTAAGCAAACTACTTGGATTGGTTGGGAATGGATGGCCTTTGGTTTTCCGCTGTGCAGTTGGTATGTGCAAGTGCGCTGGACATATTTGAAGCGCCAGTGTTCGGTATTTCGCGCGAGTACCTAACGAATCGGCTCCAGACACTTGTAAAAAGCTACGTTGCAAATTGGTGAAATTAACGGATCGGCCGCGCGTCTTTGGCATGCGTCTTGCTCTCGACTGGAAGAACAAAAGTAGCTTCTGCGTTCGCAGGCGGTGCGGTGCTTTTGTTGCTCTCCACATCGGTAGTAAATGCCAATAATTAGTCTTAATATGTTTGGGAGCCTGGCTGGCGCACAAAGCTGACGTGCAACCACGTCTGCAGCCCTCTGCAGAACATTCATGGGATTGCAGGGTTTTTAGCCTTCCAATTCTGTTCATTCACGTTGAAGAGACAATATACACTGAAGCTTGCCTGCTTGCAGTTCGTGTCGACTTTTAAATCAACCTAAAATAAATCGTCTTCGTGTCACTGTTGTTTGGATGCGGTGCTATTCAAGGAATTTTGACATTCCTCTCTTTGGTTGGAGATACTCAACCGAATCAACGTTTAGGGGTCATTGGCCTGTCGCACGCTCATACGCAAGTACTGGCTGTATAGAACTTCTCTACGGACCTCTCTACGTCTGACCGACTCTCTAAAATAACTTGCGCAGGCAGTGGGTCTCTGTCACTGCACACCACACGCGCACCGGCGAACAGTACACAAATACTCGGCCCAAATACGTCCAGGCATTCAGTCACTGCGGAAAGACACTAGGGTACAGTCTCACCCCTAGCAAATCTCCGCAGCGTCGTACTCTTTGTAGCATCGCCACGAATCTCTCCTGTCGGCTGATCATTCTTTCTGGTTTAGTCAGAGCTTCTCCGCTGCCCTGCTACTGGTGTCCGGGGAATGTTTTAGGAGTCCATCGAACACCGGCCCCTTCGAGGTCTTCTGAGATAGAAAACAATTTTTGTGTCACATGGCAGGTCGTAAGCTGGGCTGCACATGATAAATCCTTCTCACAGCTTTGTTTCCTTATGGCCAACGCCTGGCGCTGAGCACCTCATCTGTTTTGACCGCTGGAGCGACGACTTTGTAGGGAAAGTTCTATAAGATTCAGGGAGTACGTTGCTATCGTAGCGCAGCATATTCTCGTTTACGTGTATTGCGCGTTTTTGCATATTGGTTAATTTGCGCAGGATGTCGGCGCGGCACTGCTTGGCAGTGGGCACATACGAATCTTCTGGAACGTCTTACTGTTTGCAATTTTTGATGTCGACTCCAGCTCGTTATCTGCATTCAGGAAAGACTCCGTTTGACGTGCCGGTGGCTTGAATGTTTTCTATGCCCTGCACCAACGGACCGGCATTGCTTGATCGAGTACTGTTGTAAACAAACATCGAGTGCCGGAGTTTGCTACGAAGGCTCACCCGGGAATTAGGAGACGTTCCCCATTTGGCTGTTTTCATCTTTGCTGGATACTCATGCAGAACAGAGCTCCCTCATCTTCAGCAAGTGAGTGCCTCTTGCGGCAAGTGGCTACATACGCATAAGCCCGGTTATTTTGGAGGAGATATGTAGCGGAAGTAGAGTACAACCGGTTGTTCGGCAGCGATGCGTCAACCCTGCTCTCTGTGCGTTTGCAGTGACTCTTTTTTAAATTTTGTCGTTGCTCAGCAATTGCAGTTCGTGGTGCAGGTTTCGCGATGCGTGTATGCTGAATACAAGAAGAACTGAACTGTAGGCGGTTGGGTGGCTTTTGCTGTGCTGCGTTGCAGTCTGTGAGTTAATGGATGGATATGATACAATCGCCAATAGACCCAATTGCTCATCGGAGGGCTTCAGACGTTTGCACCGGCGGAAGGCGAGAGTATTGAAACACTCATCTACTTCGCGTTACTTATCTGGGCAACATACATAGTCTGCCGCTGCATCTATGATGATGCCATTCTGGTTCATCCTATTCTGCCTACTTGGGCCGTTCGTGTCGCTTTCGCAGAGCAAGCCATTAGATGGAAGGGCCAGCTGTTGGGCATTTCGCATTATGCATATTGTTTGCGTGCTGCTTCCTTGATGCTCGAACTGGACCTGTTAGCTTTATAGGACATATCATGCCTGGTCAGGCCGTGCGTTCTAGTGGTCATAAACACACAATTAGACAGGCGCAAAGACCGCCACGCGGCACGGCCTACCAGAGTCCGTCCAGAAGAGCTTTCTAATGGCGTTGATTCCTGGTGCTGCGCAGCACCAGCTATACCTTTGTGGATTTTCCTGTTTGTCCCTGCATCGGTGGGTCTGTGAATTGGTGTTTTCGGAACTGGGTTCACACGCTGGGGCAACACGGCGGCAACGTAATACAGGCTTGCGGTCCACTCCTTGGATACCTCCTTTTCAAACGCACACGAACGCTTCAGACTGGCAGTGCTCGTCCCGACATCTTATCACGCATTCTTCTCGACTCCATGCAGCTCGTGAGTGTGCAGGCACAGGATATTGCTATTTTGATGACATCGGAGTTTCATTGATTCTCTTACTATTGGCACGAAGCCTTTGGTACACGAGCTAGCGATTCGCAAGCGGTCGGAGGAAATTGCATATCGGCATCAATTGGCAAGACATGCACAAAGCCTGAAAAGATTACAATTGCACGTTTAGGCAGTGCGCTGATCTTTCTGTTTGAACGGGCATACCCGCAAGCGGTCTAGGTGAAGACGAATGTTACTGCTGCGCTGCGCGAGCCTCCGCTGCCTGGATATCGCTTTTGTAAGCGTCTGCATGGTGATGCGTGCTGCATCCTTGGAGGCTTGAGAATGGTGCTGACGGTTCATTCCGTTTGGCAAGTGGCGTTCTGCACTTGACTGCAAAATTCTGGAGTTATTGCTCTAGAAGGGCTCCGTGAAGCGTTGGGTTGAACCGGAACTTGCTTGCCTATGCTGCGTCCCTTCACGATTCAGTCGCTAATTATGTAACAGGGGTTTGCCTGTTTTCCTATCAGGTCGGCCGTGTGCGTCAACAGCGGAACGCGGTACTCCATTCATGCTGGCTGCAGGCAGTGGGTCGCTTGTTCCATGCAGTGCAGCACACTAAATGTTGCTTGAGATCGGTAACAAGTTTTTAGTCCATTTGGAATAGTGATGCTTTGCAGTCCCACATTGGGGAAGTAGTAGACAATC
This sequence comes from Eimeria mitis, assembly GCF_000499745.2. Classification (NCBI taxonomy): domain Eukaryota; phylum Apicomplexa; class Conoidasida; order Eucoccidiorida; family Eimeriidae; genus Eimeria; species Eimeria mitis. Next base: position 11,747 of record NW_013570588.1, on the reverse strand, counting down.
GCAGTCTCAATTGCAGTCCTGCATCTCTTTCGTGATTTCCTTCCCTCTACCCAAAGTATTTTCAGTGTCTCGGTTTTTTCGCGAAAGCGGCTTTACGCGGAATTCTTCCCCAGCACTACATGCCGAAAGTGGACTGTGGCAGTATGCCTGAGTTTGCCAAGAACGGGCGGGTCTATGGGGGAAACAAGACTGTGAAACTATCATTTGGGATCACTGGATGTTCAATTTGCCTTGTATTGACAAAGTGTGTGCATACATATCAAACAAGGAGCTTCACCCCCAGCTCGACTGCGTGCCCGTGTAAGTAACGGACATCGCTGCTGCCGGCTTTTCAAGCTTTGCGACGATATATGCAGGCAGTACGTCGCCTTCGGCGCACGATGCAGCCACGCTGGCAAACAGTGATTAACGCATGGATGCTTCATGAGGCACGTTTGAGTCTCTGAAAACGTGTCGCGTTATGAAGGCTTTTCTGAAGCTGTTTGAGCACTTCGCGCAGTCCTTAGGCCGTTCTTTCTTCGATTGCTGGATCTTCGGAAGACTGCCTAAACCCCCCACGCCTAACAAGTGATCGTTTCTGGACACATTTGTGGCTCTGCGCTGTGCTGTAATTGGTGAGTTTGTGGCGCGATGACAGCCTGTAATGTGGAGCGGCGCAGTCTGTGAGTTGGCGTTTCTTAGTTCCTTCTGGACAGCGTTGCCAATTCACGGAGTAACAGACGCCTCCGCCACGGGATTCCGCCTATCTGTCTTCGTCATTTAAAAATTTTGCATCTATGGAGATGCTTTATGTTCTTTCAGAAAGCAAGTGCCATTAATATCTACGTCAATAAACTGCCAAGCACGTCTGAATATCAAGGTGTTCTTCGTGACAAAACCTGGTAATGTGCACTTGCAGCTTGGGCAAACTGTATAGCGTTGTGCCAGTTTCCGTACATATCTGGATGCCTCTCGTTATCAGTGTGCGCTGACACTGGCACGACACGAGGTGGTGCAGCAAATCCCATCCTTTGCGTACTGAAGTGAAAGTGACTTGGTTTGGCTTGACCCGAGTGGCCACTGGGTACCACCATACAGCTGGTGAGTTAAGAAGACATGAATACTATATTTTCTTCAGCTCCGACGGCTACATGGAGAAAATCAGTTGAACGTCAAATGCACGTGCCATATGTTTTCGAATTCCCCATACCCACATCACTGCTCGTCTCTCATTTGTTTCGGTTCTTCTACATCTAGGCAAGCTAGCTATTGAGAATAGCTGTTGGTCGTCCAGGTACTATGGCGCCATTTATTCTGAAAATGCGAACCCTAGTCAATCCCTTACCGCGAAGCCTTTAAAGAAGCTTTCACCAAGTGTATGCCATTGGTTCAATCGAACCTGCCCTTCCTTCCCGATCCCTCCGCTGGAAACCTAGTTGCGGAGCGTCTGGTTCTCCGATGCCGGCACGAAACTTTTGCCGCAAACAGTTGCATGTACCCAAGTCATGAGGCGTTCATAAGGTCGAATCTCAACGTATGAACCTGCAGAGGTGATGATGGAGACGCGCACTTCTCGTGGCGTGCGCGTGCTTCTTGATGTTCTGGCATGTTGATGTTGCGTTATTAATTTGTTGGAGAGCTTACGTGCGGCAGCAAGTGTGTGAATTGTTCACCCGTCGATGGCGTTGTGTGTATGGTCACGCACTTAGTAGGTGGTCCATCGTATGTTTCGCTTTGCACACCGTTGGGAGGAATCCCAATTTGTTCGCACATTACGACTTCCAGGCTGTAAGACCCAGCGCAATGCAACATTAGGCAGCTCCGCCGGTAGACCGCTTCGCATTAACAAGCACAAGGTTTTTTTCAGCGTCTGTTGTGGCGGAGGTTTCTCATGGCCACGCGTAGATGGCATTGCGTTAGCCGCTGTGAGTTTTTTAGATGGGTTGGCGCTCGTCCGTCTCCGCAGATGGGCAGATTCGGTGTGGTAGACGGAAATCATGGGCCGTAGTCATGGTTACCGCAGCGTACGGCGTGGTGAAACGCTTTAGTTGTTCGTTTTTGAGTTAAACGGAAAAGGTGATCCAC
>NW_013570588.1:7966-9583 GCF_000499745.2 Eimeria mitis | reverse complement strand
CAGCCTGTGCGTCCAACGTGGCATATATGACCGGAACAGCAAAGGGCCTTGCTCGTTTGGTGAGTAGTCAATTGCTTGAGTGCATGCAGCTCCACAGGGAAGTGCAGACGGACGCATGAAAAGGCAGCATGCTTTCTAATTATATCCCGGCGTTCTCGCTCGCAGCAACTGCCTCGGCGCGGAGCGTTAGCCTTTCTGCGTATGCGTGCGTACGCACTTATGCGCGCGTATATAGCTCCTTAGAACGATACCACGCTCCACGGAGGCTGGTCTGAGCCTTTCGTGGGGCAGCTCGAACACCATAAGTGCTTTGACAGAGCTGCTGCGGCTTACGTTCCACGTGGTTTACATGCTATGTGTCATCCACTGCCTAGGGCGTTCGAACGGTACTCGCTTGGTGAAACTCCTGTTGTGCAAGGCATTGGGAAGCACGCTTGGCCGCTTGCTTGTCCAGAAGAACTCTGGGCTGCGCAGCGGATTCGTGCATTCTTAGCGTGCATTTCCACCAGCGCGCTAGACACGAGGTTTCCTAACATTTCAGCCTGTGGGTTCTATGGGATGAGACAGAGCAAAAAGCAGCCCTGCAACGGAGGGTCTTTGATGTGATGAAATTCCGTTTCATTCAACAAGAGTTGTGTGTGCGGTTGGCGGGCATTCCTCACGACCGTGGCCATTGTCCTGTTCAGCTGTGGTTGAAAGACGACACCGCCATCCATGCGGTGCCGCTCAGGTGCTCACTCATCCTGGAACGTGAACCACCAAAAACTGCCGCGTGCACTTCCGAGAACTAAGGAGCGCCGGCGGGGCGACGCCTGGACGGCTTGTGGCATGCTGTTGTGCAGACTGCAGCGAACGGGCACAGCACACGTTAACTGTGTCGACGAGCCCACCTTGATGCCTACAAATATTTCACGTCTATACCTGGGTTGCAGCGCGTGCCAGAGTCTTCCCTCTGCTCTGTTTCAGCGTTATGCCCTCGGCATTATCTATGAAGCACTAGGCAGTTTGGTGACGAGCACAGCACCCCCGAACTCGTAATGTTCTGCAGTATAGAACAGGCCGTGTGGAACGTGGAACCTGCTGAATGGGAAAACCTCCTATCATATTCAGTAACCAGCTACGTGTGTTTGGCACAGCCTGGTGCAATGGAAGGCTTCCGTTGGGTATTTGAATGTCCATTGACATGCTCGCCCGTTCGAGTATCGAGACTCCACATATTATTGAAACGGCGTGCGCGCAAGACCTGGATCTGTGGCAGCAGTTTAACGCTCACGCCTGCGTGATATGGCCCTTTGTACGCCTTTACGCCAAGGAATGCAAGCGTGTGGGATGACGGTGCGTCGTTGCAAGACCTCGCATATAATACGTGGACAAAGCCTGTATGTCACCGGGCAGATTAGTGTTGTGTTTGCAGTACGTAGCGCATATTTGCCTGACTCGGTCTCTCCACTCAAATCCAAAATCCAGGATAGGGGTCTAGTGCAAGGAGCGTCGTGAGCGTTAAAGGCGTGCTGCGCGGCACTCAGGTAGCTAGGCTTGCGCATTTAACAGGGCTTTGTGTTGCCTTGGAGTAGCATTTATACGGAGAAAGGATGGTTCAACGAGATGCAGTGAAAT
>NW_013570588.1:7647-7866 GCF_000499745.2 Eimeria mitis | reverse complement strand
TGTAGGCTGCCAATTTTATTTTAGTAGCGACGTGGCCTTCAGTTGTGATGCGCGGTGCTTCGTGCACGGGGCGGCGTCGAGCAAGAAACACGTGCGAAATTCCCGACTATTTAGCCGTGAAGCTTCTACATTGGCGCAGCCTGTAAGTGGCGGTTGTGTTTGTTCAGGTAGATGCTTGTCAGTGGATCGTTTGATGCCCACTGCGCAGAAATAATGTTC
>NW_013570588.1:6778-7547 GCF_000499745.2 Eimeria mitis | reverse complement strand
ATTTGCCTGACTCGGCCTTTCCACTCAAATCCAAAATCCAGGATAGAGGTCTAGTGCAAGGAGCGTCGTGAGCGTTAAAGACGTGCTGTGCGGCACTCAGGTAGGTTGGCTTGCGCATTTAAGAGGGCTTTGTGTTGCCTTGGAGTAGCATTTATACGGAGAAAGGATGGTTCAACGAGATGCAGTGAAAGAGTTTATAGTGCGTTATAGTGTTCTCATCAGCAGGGAGTTCGAGTTTATTGCCCAACGATGAGTGTGTCGAATTCGAAGAGCGTAGCAGGCACAGCTCCAGCCTACAGCAGGTGCTGCCGTAGTATCTGTGCCGTGCGACTCTTCTTGCATTGACAGGGTGAGCGCAGCGTACTCTGTAGGCTGCCAATTTTATTTTAGTAGCGACGTGGCCTTCAGTTGTGATGCGCGGTGCTTCGTGCACGGGCGGCGTCGAGCAAGAAACACGTGCGAAATTCCCGATTATTTAGCCGTGAAGCTTCTACATTGGCGCAGCCTGTAAGTGGCGGTTGTGTTTGTTCGGGTAGGTGTTTGTGGGTGGGTCGTCCGATGCCCATTGCGCAGAACTAATGTTTGCGTTAGTGGCCAAGGGGGCCGTGCACCCCTTAGGCACATCCTGCCACTGCCGTCGTGCAGCTAAACAGGTGTGCCCAGCTCGGCACCTGCGTTGACAGGCAGCATGTTTCACAGGACACATACGATTGGGAGATTAGAGAAGCAACAACGTTTGTGTGCAGTCGTTTAGCTATTCGACGGACTA
>NW_013570588.1:1924-6678 GCF_000499745.2 Eimeria mitis | reverse complement strand
CCAAGGGGGCCGTGCACCCCTTAGGCACATCCTGCCACTGCCGTCGTGCAGCTAAACAGGTGTGCCCAGCCCGGCTCCTGCGTTGACAGGCAGTGTGTTTAACAGGACACATACGATTGGGAGATTAGAGAAGCAACAACGTTTGTATGCAGTCGTTTAGCTATTCGACGGACTGGAATACGATACAGCTGACAGTTGACACCATCGGCGCGTTGATTAGTTCGTGACACAGAATATGCTGCGCTCGTAGTAACTGGCTTTCACACTTCCTAGTGTTTGCGATTGCGTAGGTCTGTGTGTGAATTGCCTTTAGACGGACGGGTTTTGCTGAGCTGGATTTGAGTTGGCAGATATCATATGGGGGGAAGCTTCAAACCAGTGGCTCGGGGCATCACGTCGTGAGCTGTGTTATCTTTAGTGCAGCGATTAGTCTCAGTGCTTGGATTCGTTGCTGCTATATGAGAGGAGACATATGCAGCACAGACCGGCAGAATTCGCTGCATTTGTTCGTCTGAATTCTCCTTGTTTAGAGAGACACCCTTTCTTCCAGTTGTGTTCACATATTTTCGAAGCTACGTCAAGCCCCGAAGCACCTTGGTCCGGCGCTACAAGTGTGTTTCTAAAGAAACGCTTGTTGTACGCATCTGCAGAGTGTTTGACGGAGCATCTCTTTTTTTGTTGTGTTCGCCTGTTGTTGGCAGAATGATTGATTGCGACGCGCGGGCAGAAGAAGAGCTAACTAGCAAGAAGAAGGGCATTTGTTTCGCTGCGACTGCTTTTGCCCGTGCAGGAGTAGTAAAACGTTTTTATGTTGGATATTTGTGCGGGGTCTCCCTTGACATCTGTCTTATATTAGCGATTTGGAAATGGCCGCGTGAGCGTTCGTTGAAGAAAATAATGGAGAATGTTTGCTGTGCGTTCAAAATGGTGATTCGTGTCTGCAACGACCGTGGGACCAGGAACGATAATTTGGCTTGTAGGACGTGCGTCGCTGTAGTTGCTTGGATACGCGAGGCTCTGGCAACAGGGCTTACTGCCCATCGGATGGTTGCCATTTCTTTGTTGCTTGGCTTTTCGATATTGGCACGGAACCGATGGGGTGTGCTTGTGAAGGTATCCATGAAGAAACCAAGGGAAGTATTGTTGTTTTTGGCACTTCGTTGTGCGCTGAACAGCAGCCGTCAACGTTTGGAGCGCCATTTGCTCGGCTTCGTATAGCCTTGTGCCGAGCTGAACATGCAGCCGTATGCGGACGACCCGTGAAGTGCAGGCTGCTTTTAATAGCTCGTTTGTATCTGCTGTGAGCGGACACTGTCTGCTGCGCGTTTTGGAGCTGTCACCTGTTTCCGGGTGGCGTTTTGTTGTTTGGCCACACTGATTTGAGACCTCTTGGGCTCTGTGCTGAAGGAGCGGCTAGCGAGTCGGCTGTTGTAGCTTCAATATCATGTGTTAGGATGCTGTGCAGCTCTTGGGCTATGAAGTCAACAGGATTGAAGAAACCTGGTTCTGGATTGCAACCAACTAGTGGGTAAGCGCAGTAATGACGACGTACGCGTTCATGTTGAAAGCTTATTTGACATTGGCTATGATACTGCAGTTATGTGGGTTCGGGTAGGTGTTTGTGAGTGGGTCGTTTGATGCCCATTGCGCGGAAATAATGTTTGCGTTAGTGGCCAAGGGGGCTTGCGCCCCTTAGGCACATCCTGCCACTGCCGTCGTGCAGCTAAACAGGTGTGCCCAGCCCGGCTCCTGCGTTGATAGGCAGTGTGTTTCACAGGACACATACGATTGGGAGATTAGAGAAGCAACAACGTTTGTGTGCAGTCGTTTGGCTATTCGACGGACTGCAATACGATGCAGCTAACAGTTGACACCATCGGCGCGTTGATTAGTTCGTGACACAGAATATGCTGCGCTCGTAGTAACTGGCAGTGATTTCACACTTCCTAATGTTTGCGACTCCGTGTGTGTGTGTGTGTGTGTGTGTGTGTGTGTGTGTGTGTGTGTGTGTGTGTGAATTGCCTTTAGACGGACGGGTTTTGCTGAGCTGGATTTGAGTTGGCAGATATCATAAGGGGCTGCAGTTCAACCCAGCGGCTCGGGGCATCACTTCGTGAGCTGTGTAATCTCTAGGGCAGTGATTCGTGTCTGCAACGACCGTGGGACCAAGAACGATAATCTGGCTTGTAGGAAGTGCGTCGCTGTAGTTGCTTGGGTACGCGAGGCTCTGGCAGCAGGGCTAACTGCCCATCGGATGGTTGCCATTTCTTTGTTGCTTGGCTTTTCGATATTGGCACGGAACCGATGGGGTGTGCTTGTGAAGGTATCCATAAAGAAACCAATGGAAGTATTGTTGTTTTTGGCACTTCGTTGTGCGCTGGACAGCAGCCGTCAACGTTTGGAGGTCCTGTTTTCCCCTTTACTCAGTCCACTGACGGCTTGGTCGAGTGGTTCTGCCTCCTCAAAAGTGAATCCTGTAGAGCGTGCTGCACGAGGCATCTGTTTTTCCTGGGGTGTTGCCAGGGCCAGACCCGTAAGCGGTTCAGCGAGTGCCGGAATAGAAGCAGTAACTATTGCTCATTTGTGCGTGATGCGCCAGATCAGGCTGGAACTGACGTGTGTCTAGAGTTGCGTCTATTGAGGCATTTGGTCGGTTTCGTATATCCTTGTGCCGAGCTGAACATGCAGCCGTATGCGGACGACCCGTGAAATGCAGGCTGCTTTTTGTAGCTCAGTTTTATCAGCCGTGAGCGGACACTGTCTGCTGCGCATTTTGGAGCTGTCACCTGTTTCCGGGTGGCGTTTTGCTGTTTGGCAACACTGGTTTGAGACCTCTTGGGCTCTGTGCTAAAGGAACGTCTAGCGAGTGGGCTGTTATGGCTTGCATATAACGTGTTAGGATGCTGTCCAGCTCGTGGGTAACATGAAATAAAAAGTTGCAAACTTAAGGCACTGCCTCTTGGGGCTGCAGCGGATCAGTGGGAAGGGTTGTACGTGAACAGACACCTGTTCCGGGTCTGGCAGTGTGATACCATATTGTTTTTGATATTTGGAGTGCAGTAGTGCGAAGCTGCAAGCACACCCTTGGGATGAATCCCAATTTGTTCGCATATTACGACTTCTGGTCCATAAAACCCAGCGCAATGCAACAATAGGCAGATCCGCTGGTAGACCGCTCCGCATTAACCAGCACAAGGCTTTTTCTCGGCATCTGTTGTGGCGCCTGTTCCTCATGGCCACGCGTAGATGGCATTGCGTTAGCCGCTGTGCGTTTTTTAGGTGGGTTGGCGCTCGTCCGTCTCCGCAGATGGGTAGATTCGGTGTGGTAGACGGAAATCATGGGCCGTAGTCATGCTTACTGCAGCGTATGACGTGGTGAAACGCTTTAGTTGTTCGTTTTTGAGTTAAACGGAAAAGGTGATCCATGGCGTTGCAGCCTGTGCGTCCAACGTGGCATATATGACCGGAACAGCAAAGGGCCTTGCTCGTTTGGTGAGTAGTCAGTTGCTTGAGTGAATGCAGCTCCACAGGGAAGTGCAGACGGACGCATGAAAAGCCAGCATGCTTTCCAATTATATCCCGGCGTTCCCGCTCGCAGCAACTGCCTCGGCGTGGAGCGTTAGCCTTTCTGCGTATGCATGCGTACGTACTTGTGTTTGCGTATATAGGTCCTTAGAACGATGCCACGCTCCACGGAGGCTGGTCTGAGCCTTTGGTGGGGCAGCTCGATCACCATAAGTGCTTTGACAGAGCCCCTGCGGCTTACGTTCCATGCGGTCTGTATGTTATGTGTCATCCACCGCCCACGACGTTCGAACGGTACTCGCTTGGTGAAACTCCTGTTGTGCAAGGCGTTGGGAAGCACGCTTGGCCGCTTGCTTGTCCAGAAGAACTCTGGGCTGCGCAGCGGATTCGTGCATTCTTAGCGTGCATTTCCACCAGCGCGCTGGATAAGAGGTTTCCTACCATTTCAGCCTGTGAGTTCTATTAGATGAGACAGAGCAAATAGACGCCCTGCAACGCAGGGTCTTTGATGTGATGAAATTCCGTTTCATTCAACAAGAATTGTTGTGTGCGGTTGGGGGGCATTCCTGCACAACAGTGGCCATTGTCCTGTTCAGCTGTGGTTGAAAGACGACACCGCCATCCATGCGGTGCCACTCAGGTGCTCACTAATCCTGGAACGTGAACCGCCAAAAACTGCCGCGTGCACTTCCGAGAACTAAGGAGCGCCGGCGGGGCGACTCCTGGACGGTTTGTGGCATGCTGTTGTGCAGACTGCAGCAAACTGGCGCAGCACACGTTAACTGTATGTCGACGAGCCCAGCTTGATGCCTACAAATATTTCACGTCTATACCTGGGTTGCAGCGCGTGCCAGAGTCTTCCCTCTGCTCTGTTTCAGCGTATGCCCTCGGCATTATCTATGAAGCACTAGGCAGTTTGGTGACGAGCACAGTAACCCCGAACTCGTAATGTTCTGCAGTATAGAACAGGTCGTGTGGAACGTGGAACCTGCTGAATGGGAAAACCTCCTATCATATTCAGTAACCAGCTACGTGTGTTTGGCACAGCCTGGTGCAATGGAAGGCTTCCGTTGGGTATTTGAATGTCCATTGACATGCTCGCCCGTTCGAGTATCGAGACTCTACATATTGTTGAAACTGCGTGCGCGCAAGACCTGGATCTGTGGCAGCAGCTTAACACTCAGGCCTGCGTGATGTGGCCCTTCGTACACCTTTACGCCAAGGAATGT
>NW_013570588.1:0-1736 GCF_000499745.2 Eimeria mitis | reverse complement strand
CTGTGCGGCACTCAGGTAGGTTGGCTTGCGCATTTAAGAGGGCTTTGTGTTGCCTTGGAGTAGCATTTATGCGGAGAAAGGACGGTTCAAAGAAACGCAGTGAAAGAGTTTATAGTGCGTTATAGTGTTCTCATCAGCAGGGAGTCCGAGTTTATTGCCCAGCGACGAGTCTGTCGAATGCGAAGAGCGTAGCAGGCACAGCTGCAGCCTACAGCAGGTGCTGCCGTAGTATCTGTGCAGTGCGACTCTTCTTGCATTGACAGGGCGAGCGCAGCGTGCTCTGTAGGCTGCCCATTTTATTTTGGTAGCGACGTGGCCATCAGTTGTGATGCGCGGTGCTTCGTGCACGGTCGGCGTCGAGCAAGAAACAAGTGCGAGCTTCCCCATTATTTAGCCGTGAAGCTTCTACATTGGCGCAGCCTGTAAGTGGCGGTTGTGTTTGTCCGGGTAGGTGTCTGTGGGTGCGTCGTCTGATGCCCCTTGCGCAGAAATAATGTTTGCGGTAGTGGCCAAGGGGGCGTGCACCCCTTAGGCACATCCTGCCACTGCCGTCGTGCAGCTGAACAGGTGTGCCCAGCCCGGCTCCTGCGTTGATAGGCAGTGTGTTTCAGATGACACATACGGTTGGCAGATTAGAGAAGCAACAACGTTTGTGTGCAGTCGTTTGGCTATTCGACGGACTGGAATACGATGCAGCTGACAGTTGACACCATCGGCGCGTTGATTAGTTCGTGACACAGAATATGCTGCGTTCGTAGTAACTGGCAGTGCTTTCACATTTCCTAGTGTTTGCGACTTCGTGGGTCTGTGTGTGAATTGCCTTTAGACGGACGGGTCTTGCTGAGCTGGATTTGAGGTGGCAGATATCATATGGGGCTGCACTTCAAACCAGTGGCCCGGGGCATCACTTCGTGAGCTGTGTTATCTGTAGGGCAGTGATTCGTGTCTGCAACGACCGTGGGATCAGGAACGATAATCTGGCTTGTAGGAAGTGCGTCGCTGTAGTTGCTTGGATGCGCGAGGCTCTGGCAACAAGGCTAACTGCCCATTGGATGATCGCCATTTCTTTGTTGCTTGGCTTTTCGATATTGGCACGGAACCGATGGGGTGTGCTTGTGAAGGTATCCATAAAGAAATCAATGGAACTATTGTTGTTTTTGACACTAAGGTGTTTGCTGGACAGCAGCCGCCAACGTTTGGAGGTCCTGTTTTCCCCTTTACTCAGTCCACTGACGGCTTGGTCGAGTGGTTCTGCCTCCTCAAAAGTGAATCCCGTAGAGCGTGCTGCACGAGGCACGAGGCATCTGTTTTTCCTGGGGTGTTGCCAGGGCCAGACCCGTAAGCGCTTCAACGAGTGCCGGAATAGAAACAGTAACTATTGCTCCTTTGTGCGTGATTCGCCAGATGACGTGTATCTAAAGATGCGCCTATTGAGGCATTTGCTCGGTTTCGTATAGCCTTGTGCCGAGCTGAGCATGCAGCCGTATGCGGACGACCCGTGAAATGCAGGCTGCTTTTTGTAGCTCGATTTTATCAGCCGTGAGAGGGCACTGTCTGCTGTGCATTTTGGAGCTGTCATCTGTTTCCGGGTGGCGTTTTGCTGTTTGGCAACACTGGTTTGAGACATCTTGGGCTCTGTGCTAAAGGAACGTCTAGCGAGTGGGCCGTTGCGGCTTGCATGTCGCGTGTCGGGATGTTGTGCACCTCGTGGAGTATGGAATGATCAGCAAGATATT
>NW_013570587.1:8422-9067 GCF_000499745.2 Eimeria mitis | reverse complement strand
TGCTGCTGCTGCTGATGCTTCTGGGTGTCGTCCTGTGTGCATTCCCTCTGAGCCTAGCAATGCCAGCAGCAGCAGCTACAGCAGCAGCAGCAGCAGCAGCAGCAGCAGCAAGCAGCAGCAGCAGCAGCAGCAGCATGGAGTGCCTCGCATGCATGCAGAGCTCAGGCGACAGCGGCGGCAGCAGCAGCGGCTTGCGGTGTATAGGCAGCGTTATCCTCATTTAGTTTATTCAGATACAGAAGCAACAACAACAACTCCTCTTTGCTGCTGCTCAGCAGCAGCAGCAGCTCCAGCAGCAGCAGCAGCAGGAGCAGCAGCAGCAGCTGATGCGGCAGCAGCAGCAGCAGCAGAAACAGCAGAAACTGCTTGCTGGGGTTGGGGGGTGGTGGGGGCCCCCCCGGGGGGCCCCCCGTACCCTCTACACTTTCATCTGTGGGCGCTGCACCTGAAGAAACGGTATCAGCAGCAGCAGCAGAAAGCTGCTGTTGCTGCTGCTGCTGCTGCTGCTGCTGCTGCACGCAAACGTAACTCGCATTGGGCTTCTCCTGCTGGCAGCAGAGCGCCGCTGCTGCTGCAGCAGCAGCAGCAGCGAACCAAGTGGCGATCCCACCAAGCAGCAGCAGCAGCACCACCACCACCATCAGA
>NW_013570587.1:7993-8322 GCF_000499745.2 Eimeria mitis | reverse complement strand
CCCGTACCCTCTACACTTTCATCTGTGGGCGCTGCACCTGAAGAAACGGTATCAGCAGCAGCAGCAGAAACCCATGAAGAGCTTGAGTGGGGGCCCAGCACAGCAAAGAGGCCGCTTCCTTGCGGTGGCAGCTCAGAGGGGGAGGACCTTCTCTTCTCTACTTCTGCTGCTGCTGCTGCTGCTCCTGCTGCTCCTGCTGCTGCTGCTGCTGCTGCTGCTGCTGCTGCTGGTGCTGCTGCTGCGGCTGCTGCAGGGGATGCAGCTGCTGCTGCAGCTGGAGAAAGTAGTGCAGCAGACGCGTCCATGCACGGAAGCAGCAGCTGCATGCA
>NW_013570587.1:7826-7893 GCF_000499745.2 Eimeria mitis | reverse complement strand
CCCCCCGTACCCTCTACACTTTCATCTGTGGGCGCTGCACCTGAAGAAACGGTATCAGCAGCAGCAG
>NW_013570587.1:5650-5923 GCF_000499745.2 Eimeria mitis | reverse complement strand
GCTGCTATTCTATGCTCTATGCCCAAGTAATCTGCTGCTCCTGCTGCTGCTGCTGCTGCTGCTGCTGCTGTTGCTGCTGCTGTTGCTGCTGTAGAAAGTCAGCTGCTGCAGCAGCCGCATGCACTTGTTGCTGCTATTCTATGCTCTATGCCCAAGTAATCTACTCCTGCTGCTGCTGCTGCTGCTGCTGCTGCTGTTGCTGCTGTTGCTGCTGTTGCTGCTGTAGAAAGTCAGCTGCTGCAGCAGCCGCATGCACTTGTTGCTGCTATTCTC
>NW_013570587.1:5232-5550 GCF_000499745.2 Eimeria mitis | reverse complement strand
TTATTTATTTATTTATTTATTTATTTATTTATTTATTTATTTATTTATTTATTTATACAGAGTTTAATCGCCGTAAGAAGCAGGCGGAGCTGTCTGCTGCTGCTAGCAGCAATTGGTTTGCATGCACAGCCCCATCGTTGTCTTTCTGTATTTAAAAAAGAAATAGAAGCTCAGCTGCTGCAGCAGCCGCATGCACTTGTTGCTGCTATTCTATGCTCTATGCCCAAGTAATCTGCTGCTCCTGCTGCTGCTGCTGCTGCTGCTGCTGCTGCTGCTGATGCTGCTGTTGCTGCTGCTGCTGCTGTTGCTGCTGTAGAG
>NW_013570587.1:3921-4771 GCF_000499745.2 Eimeria mitis | reverse complement strand
CTGCTGCTGCTGCTGCTGCTGCTGCTGCTGCTTTCTTATTCCTCCTGCTGCAGCTATTCTCTCTCCCTCTTTCTCTCTCTCTCTCCCTATAAATAAATAGATAAATAAATAAATAAACAAACAAACAAACAAACAAATAAATAAATAAAATAAACAAATAAATAAATAAATAAATAAATAAATAAATTTATTTGTGTGTGTTTCAGGGGTGGTGTTGGCCGTGTGGGTGTGTCTTTAATAACAGCAATAGAAGCACTGCAGCAGCTGGTTCTTGCTGCTCCTTCTTTGCTGCTGTTTATATCGGGTGACCAGTGGTCACGTCTGCTGGACCTCTTCTTCTTTAAACCCTCACACCATATCTTCGCCGCTAAACTACTCTCCATACTCAAAAAAGTATAATCCTCCTGCTGCGGATGCTGCTGCTGCTGCTGCTGCTGCTGGGGATGCTGCTGCTGCTGGGGATGCTGCTGCTGCGGATGCTGCTGGGGATGCTGGGGATGCTGCTGCTGCTGCTGGGGATGCTGCTGCTGCTGCTGGGGATGCTGCTGCTGCTGGGGATGGGGGTGGGGGTGGGGCTGCTGCTGCTGTTGCTGCTGCTGCTGCTGGGGATGCTGCTGCTGCTGCTGGGGATGGGGCTGCTGCTGTAGTTGCTGTTGTTGCTGTTGCTGCTGTATATGCGTATATATCTGTATACTTTATACATTTTATATATATGCATGCATGCATATACATATAAATAAATATATGCATGCATGCATGCATGCATGCAGGCTCTAGACATTGGCGTGGAGAGCGTGCATTGGCGTTTGTTTATAAATATATATATAAACATACATATATACATACATAC
>NW_013570587.1:0-341 GCF_000499745.2 Eimeria mitis | reverse complement strand
GCGAGAAGAGTCAAAGAAGAAAGAAAGAGACAAGAAAAACTGCTGCACCAGAAAGAGGTATGCAGCAGCAACACAAAGAACTGCTGCTGCTGCTGCTGCTGCTGCTGCTGCTGCTGCAGCTGCTGCTGATGCTGCTGTTGCTGTTGCTGCTGCAGGAACTGCTGCTGCAGAAGCTGCAGCAGAAGCTGCAGCAGAAACAATAAAAGAAGCAGCAGCAGAGTTAGAAGCAGAAAGAGTAGCAGCAGCAGCAGTAGTAGCAACAGCAGCAGCAGCAGCAGCAGCAGTAGTAGTAGCAGCAGCAGCAGTATCTAGGTGGATTTGTTTATTTGTGTTTTGTTTTA
>NW_013570586.1:5845-8440 GCF_000499745.2 Eimeria mitis | reverse complement strand
TATTCTCTTCGGATGCAAGAATAAACAGGGGCGATTAGCATTGAGAATTCCTGCAACTAAATTTTCATAGTTTTTAGCAGGTGAGCCTGCAGCTCGCCGATACGACAACCTTTACATATGGTCTGAGAATGTGAGAAGCTTTTTTGAGTGTGGGAACAACTAGCGCGCTATATTCATGCGCGTAGAATGCATCCCCCGCGAGAGTCACCTTCTGACTTGCGGCCATGGTGACCGCGGACCTATAAAAAAGCCTCAATTGGCATAATATACGATGCTGTAGCTCTACGAATGATGCAGCTGCCTACCGAGAAGGGCAATCTGCCTCTAAACTCCTCGGATGCAAGAATAAACAGGAACGACCACCATAAAAAATTAGCATTGAGAACTCCTCCAACTAAATCTTCAAAGCTTTTAGCAACTGGCCCATGCTTTAGCTCTCCGTATGATGCACCAGCATGCCGAGAATTGACGATCCCCCCACTTCTTGACCCTGCGCAAGCGCATTGATCGCTCCTTGCAGCTGCGTCAAAGCCTACTTAGGCAGCAAACAATGGCACCGTTCTCATAGCGGAATACTTATCACATCTGCTGGCCAGAATGTTCCCATGCCCCTATTTTTTGCCAAGCATGCATTATACGTATCGTATGACTGCAAAAATCTCTTGTAGCGCTCCTAGTCAGTGTCCAGTACTCTGGTCTCGTAACGAAGCAAAATTTCCATGCGGGAAGTCGCAGCATCAGAGATTCGACGAGGAAATCGTACTGACGAGCAAAAGCGCCGTACAAGGGGACAAGCTTTTTCCCTCTGCTTGGCTATCGCTTCAGATATATCGTCGAGTCGAGTCTGACAACGCACTGTTCGACGGCTCGTACACTGTCTCAATTTAGACAACAGCAACAATATGCCCTGGCCCCTACTGAAGGCACTACCAATTCGCGCTGCCGAAATCACCACCAGCAATGGATCGAGTTTTGCAAGCGATCTTCCACGGAATGCATGTGCCTCTACACGCGGATAGCACCCAAGCCCTTCCACAGCATCCACGCTGCCGCTCACCGTCTGCGCAGTGAGACTAGCGCAATGCCACCAACTGGCGTGTTCAACTGCGCGTTCAGATGTTCCATATGTATTGCCGTACCTGCCTCTCCTGGAGCGGACTGCAGATGGCCGAGACAAATCAGCCATGACATCCGTCGTCTGCAGAATCATTTATTCACAAAAAAATTGGTCAAATAGGTCACTTAAAGCATCAATTCACAGGCACAAAGCAAGTGCACAGTGCAAGGGAGCACCCAGCAGTTGCTTGGCGACATGCACGGAGGAGCTGTCAAAAGGTATCAACATCCGACGAATACGAAGAAAAACCAGATGTAGCAAGTCATTTATCAGGTAGGCATCTGAGTAACAGTTACAATCCGATGCAAAAGGAAAGAACTCCCAAAATTATCGCACTCCAAAAATAGCCCAGCACACATTAGCGGAAGCCGCAAATCATGCTGCGATCACCCCAGGCAGGCCTAAGCAACAGAGCCAAATCACTGTCCCACGGCGTACTTCGGTGGTACGATTGGTCTCAAACGCTCATCATTCGCATGCAACTGCTTGCTCCTATGCATTGAGTCGTCCCCCAAAATACGCCGGCTCGGAAGTGGAATTTCAACTTGCTTTCTGATCGCAAAATAGCTTTCTACTAGGCAGGCCCAAGTGCAATCCTGTAAAAACTGCAACTATGAGCAGTGCAAAAGTCTGAATAACGCAAATAAACAGATGCATCCCAGTGTGTCGTTCAACAGGCCTGTCTGCGTGCTCCCGAGCTCGGGTTGACTTATTAACTCAGGTACACTACCGTCTCTCGCATGGTTCTTCGTCTCCTAATGACCGGCTCCTGCCCCAGTTGATATTCCTTCTTATATTCTGTAGCATCCTGTAAACATTCCAAAGAACGGCGAAAACCAAGTCAATCGTGGCATGCATGGCTTGGGACGATTTTCCGTTGTTCCAGAATACACTGATTCGGTGCTTTGCGAAGGCAAAGCACCGAATTGATGTATTATCAGCGTCATCTCACAGCCATAGTCAACGCGAATGCGGCAGCCTTCTTCCCGCATTAATCGTGCAATAGTGTATGCTTTGGCGTTTTCTTTCGTACCGATGGCAACGGTAGCTGTCAAACGTACTCCACGACAAAGCGAAAAATTGCAAACCAGACGAAAAGCGCCAGTAACTACGTCAGTCATGATCCCCTTCACACTCGGCGACACGAAAAGGAAAAGAATTGATGCAATTCATGGCAACGTTTGCTGAACAAATAAGAGGGAAAATGATTTCAAGCACGGACTAGACATAATCGATCCTGGAAAAAACATAGGTCCAGTAAAGTGCGACCAACTCAACACCACCAGCAAGAGGAACGAAGGCGATGTCCCTGCATGTGAAGCCAAACGTAAGTCCAGTGGAACCGTTGCGTCATATCGTTCAACATACCACCTGCAGCACCAATACAATGTGTCGGTTTCTGTGGACAGCATAACCTTTGTAGTTTTTCCTGATGACCGCCTTACCAGCATGTGCGCATGCCGCGGGCTCCGAAGGGT
>NW_013570586.1:4294-5745 GCF_000499745.2 Eimeria mitis | reverse complement strand
GGGGCTGGCGATGCCGCCGCGTGTAACGCTTTCGCCAGGCGGCATTCCTGTCGAACTGTAAAGGCGGACTGTGTCCTAGACAACGCCGAAGTTCGAATATGAAACGGAGTATCGGCTAGCAGACGGTCTGGGGGCAGTCAACGCAGAGAACCAACAGGGGGCCGCGAACGATTACTCTCAACCCCCATTCCTGGCATTAGCAAGCCTTCTAGTCTAATACGTAGCTGCATTAAGCACATGAAGTGCAAGCAGAACCCGCATGATCATTTGGCGAAAGGCCTAAGGCTAGGCATACTGTGCTAAAATGGAAAGCGCATTATACACGGACTGCTTTATGCGTAACCACAGCATAGTTAGATGCATTCTAGCTAAATAATAGCACAACGTTTTCTTGCTAGGTGGCCTGAACTTTAATCTCTGCTCATCACCGTTTTTAAATATACACGTTCCGTATCAAAGTCCTAGCGCACTAGCTGGCCGGGAAGCACACCATGAATCATCGTTCAATGCTCAGTGATGCAGCAAGCCCCGGCATTGGATATACCTGAGTGCGAGACCAGCTGTGACATGCAAATATTCCAATCTCAACAGCTTTCTGACGGAATGCTGCCGAGCGTGTTTTTGAAAAATGTGCACCCCGAAGCCGCAATGTATTGGCTCTCAGTTACAGAAGGCCGCGAATAGACTAACTAGGTAGGTTGCAGAGAAGTCAGGCGGGTTTGCTTTTAAAGTGCAAGGTGCTTGCCAATTCATTGCACAAGACGTGTGCAACGCAGTCGCGAATGCAGCTCAACGCACGAGAGCGCTAACTATTCTCTGTTTCCATTCGAAAATGCAGGTAAATACGTCCGGAGAGAAACTATGTACGCGCTTGCATTCGCCGCAAGCCACCGTATGCATTGACGCGCTAGGACTGCGGGACATAAGGGCTTCCAGGACTCGTCCTGCTCGTGGTGGAAATGACCTAGGGCAGCCAGCTAGAAGACGTAGACACCACCTAGCGATTTTCGAGCAGACCACGCAGATGTACACGCGGCTGAAGAATCGTGATATCCAATCTCGGAAGGCGACGGTCGAAGCCCTTATACCCCTGGTGTGAGCCACCCACGCACCTCCTAGAAGGGCACATACGATGGATAACTTTGTTCGCACATTTCGATGCTTGAGGTGGTAGCATGTGGTTAAACGTATATCCGCAGAAGCATCCAGAAAATGTGCTTCAGGGATCATTTCAAAGGCAGTTCCTATCAGCTTGCCGATACTTTTGTAGGCGGATTTATCTAGCCGCATGCGGCCTGGGCAGCGTGAGTCAGTTCATATAGTTTGGCTCTAGTATGCAGAGACAGTTTGGCGGTAATGGGGTAAGTTGGCAGCAGAAGGGCTGCACGTGCGACGAGGCAATATTCTAGTTGAAACAGAACACGAAATACCATATTTGACATTTTCTAAGA
>NW_013570586.1:0-4133 GCF_000499745.2 Eimeria mitis | reverse complement strand
CTTCTACGAAGCAAATTATCCAGTTGGTGTCACATGTCATACAGGTCCATGTAGAAGATCAATCGCCCTTCCATGTACTTAGGTGTTGTATACGCTCAACGTGGGTCCCCGTTCAAAATAAGTGGCGTCAAAAGCCATGAGTGCCAGCCCTTTCCCAGCACCCACAACATCAATCGATGCAAAAGGTCATTTTGACTGGCCTGTTAACAAAAGTGACAACAGGACGCATACAGCGTTTGGCTCAGAATGCAGGATTCGGGATAGCAACCCCTTACTGAAGCTAAAGCGACATGACGAAGCTATAGAATAGTCGTCGCCTTACCTTTGAGGACATTTTTAGGCGCCTGTCCTTGTTGACCATAAACAAGCGGAGACAAAACCGTCCAATTGTCGATTGCAGATTCAAACAATCCTGCATCACGGGCTTAATTTTATGTCACCAGATGGCGTTATAAGGGTCGCGCACTCTCTACAACAGGAATATACTGCTCATCGCAGCTGACGCTGTCAAATCCGGAAGGCAGTAATCCCTAGCAGAGGCTCAGCATGGCGGCACACAACTACAAATCAAAACTGCGAAGGAACTGCATGCAACATATCCTTCCGCATCCCACATATCTTTCTGTATACCAGGTAACAGCCGCCCGTTAGGCGCCATGAAAGAACGAGCAGCAGCAACAGCAGCAATATGCAATACCCCACAACTCCAGAAGACCTTCAGTGGAAGGCGGTAAACGACGCAGGGCAAGCGATGTAACACTTGAGAAGCACTGAAGGCGACATAGGCCAGCCCCAAACGCCACCAACCGTTAGTTGCACTTCCTTCTGAAGCTCTCAAGGTTGAAACGGTCAAGGTTGCGTTGCATGGTCTCTAGCGATAACTCCCACTCTAGATGTTCCTGTTGCGAAACGTACTTGAGCTTTAAACACGTTGCTGTCCGTCTGAGCTGCCCAAGCCATTCTAATGGATGGGCTGTAACTGGAGTCTACTTACCGTAGTTAAACTTAACAATTTAGCAGAAGTTGACTCTCGACGCATCTTGAAACAAGCTACAGTTGAGGGGTATACTTTCTCCACCTTCGTGCAGGACTCAACACGAGCTGTTGATTATCACCAATGGAGTTGAGATCATGAATGCCATTTCTCGATGGGCGTTTGCAGTATTGTTGCCAAAGAGCCTCCACCATCCATACGTGCCTCCCACCGAAACAGTTTCTGTGCCATTCAGGGAGCACAATCGAAAATGGCGGAGGGACGAACTCTCTGGATGAAATGCTACACATCCGCTGGGCGCGTGTTGCAAAGCAAGAACAAAAAAGGCAAAAAAAAAGGAAGGCAATTGAATACTTACCCTTTAGCTGTGAAGGAGAAATTTGAACGAACGAATGGAAAACTGCTTGGACGGACGTCATAAAATGCATCCTCCCGCGAAAGCAACTCAATACGAAAATCACAAGCCACCGCAAAATTTAGATGGCAAATTGTCATTTTGGAAATGGCAGGTAAATCTTACATAATTAAAAAGGCAGGATCTGGTTGGCATCCTGGCCTTGTATTATCCTTTTTTGGGAAGGCTCGACAGGAGTGCTGTTGCAGCTCCTGTCGAGCCCTCTGCAAAAAATGAAATGATGCCACCCTTTTGAAGGATGGTCATTTAGTCCAAATAAATATCCGGGAAGAAAAGCGCATTGAAATCCGGCTCAAGCACTGTACCTGCTATATATCCCCTTACGCAATCAATGAACAAGGTGCTTATCACCTTCTCTATCCTGTGACAGAGTGCCTTAGTGCGCGTCTGGCAACTTGCGGACGAGGAATCATAAACTCACTTTCTGGTGCGGTTCAGATGCCTGAGGCGATTGCCACTCTGGATATCCCGACGGTAAATGGAATAATGTACTTCCTTTCGGTCCCCACATAGAGTGCACGTTTATATCCACTTGCTGCAATTCAGTTCGGCGCCAAAGAGTGAAGCAAAGGGCAATGGAAGGGCACCAACGTCTCACTAAACGCTCACCGACAAAAGCAGTTTAGTAAGCAATGTAACTTGCATCAAAAGCTTCGCAATCACAGGAAGTAGTTCATGAAACATATAAACGGTTCTACAGAAAGCAATATGAGCAACAAGCAGGTCTGTGAATACCAGAATGCTAACCTGCATGCAAGGGGATAGGATAACAGCCTCGGCTTCTGCGCTGCACAAATGACCTGCCGTGTCAGCGTTAATTTAAAAATCATCCCATAGCTCATTCGGCGGCGCACCAAAAGTCACTCACAGAGCCCAACCGAAATAGCATAAGCTAATAAAGGCAACGATCAGTTTTGTGCTCAAAATCGGCACTAGTTTCCTCTCGCAACCTGGTCCGGACAGGACCGGTTTTTAATCGATTGGAAGCCCGCATGTTGCTTTAACGCACAGAATATGATAAGCGTATCAACAAATGAATACGCTAACTAAGAAGATTACGTTGTATTCGTGGAAGCTAAAGCCCATGGGAGGCTTCCGAACAAAATTTGAAGCTACATCCCGGAAACGCATACTAGCTGAAGGAAGCCCCAACAAATTGCCTTCTCCTGTATATAAACCTGTGGACACGTGCGAGAAGCAAGCGCCTCTTGCATCTGTAACTATGCAGAATGTCACCGTGGCTTTGAAGATAACATTTAACCCAAATAAATCTTCAAGCAAACAACACGCATCTAAAGGCAGGCCCTAAATTAGAACGCCGTCTTTCCCTTGATACATACAATAAACAATACTTAACTGGTAATCGTATTCTATCTCCTCCGATAACTCTCCACCCTTCCGGCGGCTTTCTTACGCGGCACAGTCAACTGACTTCCTGAAACTGTGCAGATGCCATGAGGCAATTGCCACTTCCCATGCACGGGAAATAATAACAGTGATGGATTTCGTTGTTGATTCCGTATCCAACTAACGTTTCTCCCATTTACAGTAGTTCAGCTTAGTGCCGGAGGTAGAATGCTAAAAACGGGCTGTACAAGGGAACCAGAACTCTTATCAGAGGCTCACCAACAGAACCAGCACAGTACGCGATGCGACGTGCGGCTTCACTGTCACATACGACAGTTCAAAAAAGCACAAAAACACATAAAGACACAAAACCGGTCCACGGAAAGCGACACAAACATCAAGCAGGTTTGTGAATATCATCATGTTAACTTGCTGACAAAAGGGTAGGATTAAAGCTTAGGCATGTGCTGCACAAACGACGTGGATGTGCTAATTTAAAAAAAATCCAAAGCTCATTACACTGTTGCGAAACAGCTGCTCAGAGAGCCCAAAGGAAAAAGCAGGAATCAAGAAAGGCAAGGACTGGCTTTGTAATCGAGAGCGGCATTACACGTTGTCTCTGGCAACGCCTGGAAACCTATGCCTAGTAGGACTGATATCGGAGCCACAGTGTGCTTACAAATCGATTGAACGTAAAGCATCTTGTTAGCACAGCAACAAATGGAGAGACAACCTAGCAAGAGGCAGAAACACGAGAAACGTCTTGGGATCGGCTAACTTGTTTCCGCATAAACTGGAGCCAATACAAGCCTCCCGAACGACGCGTGGATCCATATTTCCCCTCCTTTAAGTGTCGTACAAACCAGAGTCCCAAATACGCATACTCCCTGACCAACAGCACATATATGCCGATCTCCCGCGTATTCGCAGTTATTCATATGGGCTCGATACAAAGAAGCTTCGTTTTTCGCAGAGCAAAAACACGATTGACTCACAGCATGTAACCACCAAAAGGGAGTTAGGATGACTCAGCTGTTCCCAATCAACGATAAACATAACCGATGCCCTTGCTAGATATCACGCACGCTCTGCTTAGAGCACATTCCCAACAAATTCAAACACTGCTGAGGAGTAGCTGCACCCGTATACACAATCACGACGTTATCACTTCACCAACTGCGTGCTATTTAGAATAGAATCGATGGCCCTCCATTTTTGTGGTGACTAGAGTGCGACGAAAGGCACCAAGATAAACTTAGCCATAAATATGGAAGAATGGAAGGCACACACACGCGGGAACATTGCCCCGCCGTGCAACAAAAATCTTCCAGGACCACCTCAATTTAATATTAAGTACACGAACTACTTGTAAGCTTG
>NW_013570585.1:8330-9430 GCF_000499745.2 Eimeria mitis | reverse complement strand
ATATGTATATATATATATATATATATATATGTATATATGTATATATACAAAGGGGAGCAGTTGCTGCTGAGGGAGAACCCTCTGCTGCTGCAAGAATATAAAAACAATTTGCAGTGTACAGCCAGCATGCTGCAGCTGCTGCTGCTGCTGCTGCTGCTGCTGCTGGAGCTGCTGCAGCATCTGCTGCTGCAGCTGCTGCAGCTGCTGCTGGACGCTCAGCAGCAAACGAGGCGCTGCATGCAGCAGCAGAACTGCTGCTGGCGTCTGCTGCAGCAGCAGCGAACACCAGCAGCAGCAGTTGCTGCTGCAGCAGCAACAAACAACAAGTGTTGTAGCAGCTGCTGCTGCTGCAGCAGCTGCTGCAGCAGCAGCAGCTGCTGCAGCAGCAACAAACAAAATAAATAAATACAGCAGGGACTGCAGCTCTTGTCTGCTCCGTCTCTGCTGCCGCTGTTGTTGCTGCAGCTGTTTGTGCTGCTGCTGCTGCTGCTGCTGCAGCAGCAGCAGCTGCTGCTGCTGCTGCTAGAAGAACAGCAGCATGGAGGCCGCAGCTCCGCTTATGGCGTTGCAGTTTAAAACCCTAAACCCTAAACCCTAGGAGTGCGTGGCCTGTAAACCCTAAACCCTAAACCCTAAACCCTAAACCCTCAGACATATTGCTGCTGCTGCAGCTTCTGCTCAAGCTTCTGTACCTGGGTAGGCAGATCATCCTGCCAGTTGTTTACGAGCAGCACGACAGCTGCTGCTGCTGCTGCTGCTGCTGCTGCTGCAGCAGCAGCAGACATACCCTTGACCCTTCGTTGCCGCTGCTGCTGCTGCTGCTGCTGCTGCTGCTGCTGCTGCTGCCGGTGATACACAAAATGCTGCCCCCGCCTCAGCTCCTCCATCCCGTTTGCAGCAACACGCAAAGGAGACACACGGCGCAGCACAGATTGCTTCTTGCTGCTGCTGCTGCTGCTGCTGCTGCTGCTGCTGCTGCTGCTGTACTTGCTTGTGTTGCTGCTGCTGCTGCTGCTGCTGCTGCTGGTGCTGTAGAGACGGGTCGAGGCCAAGCAGCAGCCGTAAGAACGGATGGGGGTAAACCCTCGTAAACAATGTGC
>NW_013570585.1:7609-8230 GCF_000499745.2 Eimeria mitis | reverse complement strand
TTGTCTGCTCCGTCTCTGCTGCCGCTGTTGTTGCTGCAGCTGTTTGTGCTGCTGCTGCTGCTGCTGCTGCTGCAGCAGCAGCAGCTGCTGCTGCTGCTGCTGCTAGATGAACAGCAGCATGGAGGCCGCAGCGCCGCTTAGGGTAGTGCTGCTTAAAACCATAAACCCTAAACCCTAAACCCTAGGAGTGCGTGGCCTGTAAACCCTAAACCCTAAACCCTAAACCCTAAACCCTAAACCCTCAGACATATTGCTGCTGCTGCAGCTTCTGCTCAAGCTTCTGTACCTGGGTAGGCAGATCATCCTGCCAGTTGTTTACGAGCAGCACGACAGCTGCTGCTGCTGCTGCTGCTGCTGCCGGTGATACACAAAATGCTGCCCCCGCCTCAGCTCCTCCATCCCGTTAGCAGCAACACGCAACGGAGACACACGGCGCAGCACAGATTGCTTCTTGCTGCTGCTGCTGCTGCTGCTGCTGCTGCTGCTGTACTTGCTTGTGTTGCTGCTGCTGCTGCTGCTGCTGCTGCTGCTGTAGAGACGGGTCGAGGCCAAGCAGCAGCCGTAAGAACGGATGGGGGTAAACGCTCTTAAACAATGTGCTGCTGCTGCTGCTGGCATTGT
>NW_013570585.1:6502-7054 GCF_000499745.2 Eimeria mitis | reverse complement strand
CTGCGTCGCGCAGCACATTTGTGTTGCAGGCCTCCCTTTGCTGCAGCTCCGCTCTCTGTTGTTGCTGCTGCTGCTGCTGCTGTTGCTGCTGCTGCTGCTGCTGATGCTGTTGCTGTTGCTGTTGTTGCTGCTGCTGCAGTTGCTGCTGGTGTTGCTGCTGTTGTTGTTGCGCCGCGCTCAAAGTTATTCTTGCTGCTGCTGTTGCTGTTGCTGCTGCTGCTGCTGCTGTTGCTGCTGCTGCTGTTGCTGCTGCTGCTGCTGCTGCTGCTTTCTGCTGCGCAGTGATGGAGGCGACCGCAAAGACATCAGATTTGCTGCTGCCGTGGGGGCTGCTGCTGCTGCTGCAGCTGCTGCTGCTGCTGCTGCTGCTGCTGCTGCTGCTGCTGCTGCGAACGTCTCTCTAACTCGCGTATAACCCCTGAGTAGCGGCGAGCGTATTCTTCTTTTTTTTGGCTGACAACAACTGCAGCACAGCACAGCAGCAGCGAGGGTTTAGGGTTTAGGGTTTAGGGTTTGGAGAGTGAGTGCAGCTGGCACTGGGTCTCAGGGTCG
>NW_013570585.1:6164-6402 GCF_000499745.2 Eimeria mitis | reverse complement strand
AGGGTTTAGGGTTTAGGGTTTAGGGTTTAGGGTTTAGGGTTTAGGGTTTAGGGTTTAGGGTTTACAGAATGAAAGTATCGCCGAAAGAGGCTTTTATGCTGCTCTTCTGGACTGCATCCCCAGCCCTTATATTCTACTGTAACCTAAACCCTAAACCCTAAACCCTAAACCCTAAACCCTAGACCCTAAACCCTCGACCCTGGGACCCAGTGCCAGCTGTACTCACTCTCCAAACCCT
>NW_013570585.1:5864-6064 GCF_000499745.2 Eimeria mitis | reverse complement strand
CCCTAAACCCTAAACCCTAAACCCTAAACCCTAAACCCTAAACCCTAAACCCTAAACCCTTGCATTTATATAGTAATTGTTTTATTGTGTATAAAAATAAGTTTATTAAATTAATTAAAATTATTTAATTTATTTCTCCACAAACAAAACTGCTGCTGCTGCAACTCCCTTTGGGGCTGATCGGCAGCGGATGCTGCTGC
>NW_013570585.1:2227-2583 GCF_000499745.2 Eimeria mitis | reverse complement strand
CACAAACATAAACATAAACCCTCATAATGCTAAACCCTTTCTCCGCCTCTACTGAATTTCTAGGGTTTAGTGTTTAGGGTTTAGGGTTTAGGGTTTAGGGTTTAGGGTTTGTGGTTTACAGAATGAAGAGGTTAAGGAGCTGGTCGTGGGGCTGCGGCAGATGTATGAGGATGCGATGCAGGGCACTCTCCCCCTTCTCCCTGGTAAACCCTAAACCCTAAACCCTAAACCCTAAACCCTAAACCCTAAACCC
Source organism: Eimeria mitis (assembly GCF_000499745.2). Classification (NCBI taxonomy): domain Eukaryota; phylum Apicomplexa; class Conoidasida; order Eucoccidiorida; family Eimeriidae; genus Eimeria; species Eimeria mitis. The sequence goes on along the minus strand of NW_013570585.1, from coordinate 2,330 downwards.
TAGAGTTGATAGAACTGAGTTACTGCTATTTTCCTAAACCCTAAACCCTAAACCCTAGACAGGATCAGAGAGACCTGGTTTATCTCCCTCTCACGCCAAAGCC
>NW_013570585.1:1572-2147 GCF_000499745.2 Eimeria mitis | reverse complement strand
GGTTTAGGGTTTGGGTTTCAGGGTTAGAGGTTCCAGAGGAGCTAACGCAAGAAAGGGTTTTACAAATACTGCATAAAATACAGAGAAGAAAAGAAGAGAAGTTTAGGCAGATACTGCAGGCGACAACAGAAAGAGGTAAACCCTAAACCCTAAACCCTAAACCCTAATTTTCTAGTTTTTTCATTTTCTCGGTGTAAAACCCTCATCTCACGCTCTTACTCTAAACCCTAGGCATGGTTTTTAAGGCTGTAGGGTTTGCAGTATATATAAAACCCTAAACCCTAAAACCTAAACCCTAATTTTGAGTGTTGTTTGGTTTAACTATTAGATATATGTGTGTGTTTTTATTTTTTTATTTCTCTGTGTTGTGTACCGTCCTGCATCCACCAAGGGTCTAGGGTTTAGGGTTTAGGGTTTAGGGTTTAGGGTTTAGGGTTTAGGGTTTAGGGTTTGCGGTTGCAGAGCTTTCTCCAGAAGGGGCAACAGCAGCAGTGACAGCTCAGCTGCAAGAAAGCAACACCGAGGCGGAGCGGTCGGTGCTGCAGGAGGAGCAGCTGCTGCTGCAGCACGAGCGC
>NW_013570585.1:1133-1472 GCF_000499745.2 Eimeria mitis | reverse complement strand
TTTATGTTGCCTAGGAGAATGAGGGTTTAGGGTTTAGGGTTTAGGGTGATGATGAGGGTTTGGGGTTTTGGGGCGGCGGGTTGTTCTACCTCCTCCTCTCCCCCAAAAGGGTTTATGTTCTAGGGTCTAGGGTCTAGGGTTTAGGGTTTAGGGTTTAGGGTTTAGGGTTTAGGGTTTAGGGTTTGTGTGCAGAAAGCTGCAGTAGACCAGAGCCACTCTGAACATATCTTCGATCTGCTGCGGCGGGGCCGCCAGCCCCAGCGGTTTGAGCCGGTGGTTGCTGCATGCGACAAGCGGCTGCAGCAGGTAAACCCTAAACCCTAAACCCTAAACCCTAAA
>NW_013570585.1:915-1033 GCF_000499745.2 Eimeria mitis | reverse complement strand
TTTATGTTGCCTAGGAGAATGAGGGTTTAGGGTTTAGGGTTTAGGGTGATGATGAGGGTTTGGGGTTTTGCGGCTGCGGGGTGTTCTACCTCCTCCTCTCCCCCAAAAGGGTTTATGT
>NW_013570585.1:537-815 GCF_000499745.2 Eimeria mitis | reverse complement strand
CCCTAGATAGATGCTAAACCCTAAATTTTAGATGCTAAACCCTAAACCCTAGATGCTAAACCCTAGACCCGAAGAGGGAGTTTAAAGAGTTTAAACTTTTCTGTAAAGGAGAGAGAGGGAAACCCTAATGGAATATCCGTATAAAATTAGGGTTTAGGGTTTAGGGTTTAGGGTTTAGGGTTTGTGGTGCAGTCAACATGGGCGGACCTGAGTCTGCGGTTAGAGAGCTGCGAGGGTTTAGATACATTCGTGCTGTGTCTGGTGGCCCCCTCCACAGC
>NW_013570585.1:0-437 GCF_000499745.2 Eimeria mitis | reverse complement strand
TTGCAGAGCTTTCTCCAGAAGGGGCAACAGCAGCAGTGACAGCTCAGCTGCAAGAAAGCAACACCGAGGCAGAGCGGTCGGTGCTGCAGGAGGAGCAGCTGCTGCTGCAGCACGAACGCCAGCAGCAGCAGCAGCAGCAGCAGCAGCAGCAGCAGCAGCAGCAGCAGCAGCAGCAGAAAGGGGAACCAGTAGAGCTGACGCCGATGGTTTTCTTACAAGCTATTGCAACACACTGCAGAGACCCTGAGTTCAAGGCCAAGGCAACTCTAAACCCTAAACCCTAAACCCTAAACCCTAAACCCTAATTTTAGATTCTTTAGATATAAAGACCCCCAAACCCCTTTTTCTTATGTTGAAATATCGGTGGTTTATGTTGCCTAGGAGAATGAGGGTTTAGGGTTTAGGGTTTAGGGTGATGATGAGGGTTTGGGGTTTTG
>NW_013570584.1:9293-9527 GCF_000499745.2 Eimeria mitis | reverse complement strand
TCTTACTCTCGGTGCACGTGCAGCAGCAGCAGCACCACCACCACGGACAGCAGCAGCAGCAGGTAAAGGACCCACATCTATATCACCAGCAGCAGCAGCAGCAGCAGCAGCAGCAGCAGCAGCAGCAGCACCAGAAGAGAAGTCAACCGAAGAAAGAGGGAAAACGCCTGGACTGGCTACAAGGGACCCCCAAATGTATTGACTAGGCCTTCTCGAGTTTTGTGTGGCGACCTG
>NW_013570584.1:8743-9193 GCF_000499745.2 Eimeria mitis | reverse complement strand
TTGCTGCCTCGGATTGTCTCGCTTCGCAGGCCGCTTTCTTACTCTCGGTGCACGTGCAGCAGCAGCAGCAGCACCACCACGGACAGCAGCAGCAGCAGGTAAAGGAAACACATCTATATCACCAGCAGCAGCAGCAGAAGCAGCAGCTGCAGCAGCAGCAGCAGCAGCACCAGAAGAGAAGTCAACCGAAGAAAGAGGGAAAACGCCTGGAGTGGCTACAAGGGACCCCCAAATGTATTGACTGGGCCTTCTCGAGTTTTGTATGGCGACCTGCTGCTGCTGCTGCTGCTGCTGTTGCTGCTGCTGCTGCTGCTGCTGCTGGGGGTCCTGAAATAGTGTTCGCTTTGCAAACTCCATCTCTTCTTTTGTGTAGATGAACGGCAACTCGAGATATTGTTGACGGCATTGAGGACACCCACACTGCTGCTGCTGCTGCTGCAGCTGCAGCAT
>NW_013570584.1:8533-8643 GCF_000499745.2 Eimeria mitis | reverse complement strand
CCATCTCTTCTTTTGTGTAGATGAACGGCAACTCGAGATATTGTTGACGGCATTGAGGACACCCAGACTGTTGCTGCTGCTGCTGCAGCTGCAGCATCTGCTGCTGCTGT
>NW_013570584.1:7957-8433 GCF_000499745.2 Eimeria mitis | reverse complement strand
CCATCTCTTCTTTTGTGTAGATGAACGGCAACTCGAGATATTGTTGACGGCATTGAGGACACCCAGACTGCTGCTGCTGCTGCTGCAGCTGCAGCATCTGCTGCTGCTGCTGCTGCTGCTGCTGCTGCTGCTGCAGTTTCTCGTGCTGCTGCTGCAGATAAGAATGCGGTTGCTGCCCGTACACCTCATGCTGCGATAATCTGTAAGGCATCTGATACTGCTGCCGTTCCTGCTGCTGCTGCAGCTGCTTCTGCTGCTGCTGCTGCTGCTGTTGCTGCTGCTGCTGTTGCTGCAGCTGCTGCTGCTGCATGGGGGTCATTGAACCTGTTGGTTGCTGCGGCACATACTCTTGCTGCTGCTCACATTCTGGCCCATCGGATACAAGTAACCTTTTGTACGGGAAAGGGTGCTGCTCCTCCTGCTGCTGCTGCTGCTGCTGCTGCTCCTGCTCCTGCTGCTGCTGCAACTGTTGTTGC
>NW_013570584.1:7380-7857 GCF_000499745.2 Eimeria mitis | reverse complement strand
TGCTGCTCACATTCTGGCCCATCGGATACAAGTAACCTTTTGTACGGGAAAGGGTGCTGCTCCTCCTGCTCCTGCTGCTGCTGCTGCTGCTGCTGCTGCTGCTGCTGCTGCAACTGTTGTTGCTGCAGCTGCTGCTGGTGCTGGTAGTGCTCCTGCTCGTGCGGGTTGTGGTGGTGCTGCTGCTGCTGTTGCTCCTGATGGTAGTACTGCTGCTGCACGGGTGAAGGAAATCCTGCGATCGGCCACCCATTGCTGCTGCTGCTGCTGCTGCTGCTGCTGCTGTTGCTGCTGCTGCTGCCAGCAGCAGACGAACAGCCACCATCTCCGTTAGGCCAGGCGGTGCTAGCCGCTTCACCGGGAGAAGCAGTGGTAGCAGCAACGAAGGCCTGTTGCTGCTGCTGCTCCTGCTGCTGCCTCTGCTGCTCCTCCTGTTGCTGCTGCTGCTGTTGCTGCTGCTGCTGCTGTTTCTGCTGCTGT
>NW_013570584.1:6484-7280 GCF_000499745.2 Eimeria mitis | reverse complement strand
CGGCCACCCATTGCTGCTGCTGCTGCTGCTGCTGCTGCTGCTGTTGCTGCTGCTGCTGCCAGCAGCAGACAAACAGCCACCATCTCCGTTAGGCCAAGCGGTGGGAGCCGCTTCATCGGGAGAAGCAGTGGTAGCAGCAACGAAGGCCTGTTGCTGCTGCTCCTGCTGCTGCTTCTGCTGCTCCTCCTGTTGCTGCTGCTGCTGCTGCTGCTGTTTCTGCTGCTGCTGCTTTTGGCGTGGTTGGGCGGGGCGGCGAACTCTGGCTCTGGGCCTTTTAGGGGGCTGCTGCTGCGGCGGTGTTTGCTGCTGCAGCGGTTGCTGCTGCTGCGGTGGCNGCTTGCTGCTGCAGCAGTGTTTGCTGCTCCAGCAGTGTTTGCTGCTCCAGCGGTGTTTGCTGCTGCTGCAGTAGCAGCAAATGCGCTTGCTGCTGCAGCAACTCCTCCCCTTGTGGTATCTGCTGGAAATCAGGTACTTGTGGCGTTGCTGTCTCTGCTGCTGCTGTCTCCTCCTGTAGACTGAAACCCGGTACTGCTGCTGCTGCTGCTGCTGCTGCTGCTGCTGCTGCTGCTGCTGCTCCCGAGAGCTGCGGGAACAGCTCTGCAGCAAAGGGTGCGGGGGCCTTCTTCGGCTGTGCTGCTTTGGCTCTGCTGCGGCGCTTTCGGGGGGCAGCTTTGGGTGGAGGAGTCAGAGTTGCTGCTGTTGCTGCTGCTGCTGCTGCTGCTGTGTCTGCTGTTGCTGATGCTGCTAAGGGGAGCGGGGATGCTTCTGTTGCTGTTATTGCAGACAGTGCTGCTTG
>NW_013570584.1:6276-6384 GCF_000499745.2 Eimeria mitis | reverse complement strand
CGCTTTCGGGGGGCAGCTTTGGGTGGAGGAGTCAGAGTTGCTGCTGTTGCTGCTGCTGCTGCTGCTGCTGCTGTGTCTGCTGTTGCTGCTGCTGCTAAGGGGAGCGGG
>NW_013570584.1:5970-6176 GCF_000499745.2 Eimeria mitis | reverse complement strand
GCTTTGGGTGGAGGAGTCAGAGTTGCTGCTGTTGCTGCTGCTGCTGCTGCTGCTGTGTCTGCTGTTGCTGCTGCTGCTAAGGGGAGCGGCGATGCTTCTGCTGCTGTTATTGCAGACAGTGCTGCTTGTGCTGCTGCTGCTGCTGCTGCTGCTGCTGCTGCGTCTGCTGCCAGCAAAGATGGAGGCAGCAGCGCATTCTCAGGGGC
>NW_013570584.1:5386-5870 GCF_000499745.2 Eimeria mitis | reverse complement strand
TGCTGCTGCTGCTGCTGCTGCTGCTGCTGCATCTGCTGCCAGCAAAGATGGAGGCAGCAGCGCATTCTCAGGGGCCTCAGGATAAACTCCGTCTAGGTTAGAGAGAGAAGAAGCATCGTTGATATGAGCTGCTGTGTGCTGCTGCTGCTGCTGCAGTTGCTGCTGCTCCTGTTGCTGCTGCTGTTGCTGCTGCTCATACGGGTGATCATGAAACTGCTGCTGGTATTGCTGCTCCGGCTGTTGCTGGTTGTCGTGCTGTTCTTGTTGCAGTTGCTGCAGTTGCTGCAGTTGCTGCAGTTGCTGCAGTTGCTGCAGTTGCTGCTGCTGCTGCTGCTGCTGCTCTTCGGGCTGCAGCAGCTCATGGCTGTGCAGCACGGGCTGTGAAAGCTGCTGACGTTTCTGGGGCGGCGGTTTCTTGGGTTCTGTTCTCTGCTGCAGTTTCCTTTTTTGCTGCCTTTGTCTTTGCTGCTGCTGCCTGCGTTGC
>NW_013570584.1:4949-5286 GCF_000499745.2 Eimeria mitis | reverse complement strand
AAATCCGTCTAGGTTAGAGAGAGAAGAAGCATCGTTGATATGAGCTGCTGTGTGCTGCTGCTGCTGCTGCTGCTGTTGCTGCTGCTGTTGCTGCTCATACGGGTGCTCATGAAACTGCTGCTGGTATTGCTGCTCCGGCTGTTGCTGGTTGTCGTGCTGTTCTTGTTGCAGTTGTTGCAGTTGCTGCAGTTGCTGCAGTTGCTGCAGTTGCTGCTGCTGCTGCTGCTGCTGCTGCTCTTCGGGCTGCAGCAGCTCATGGCTGTGCAGCACGGGCTGTGAAAGCTGCTGACGCTTCTGGGGCGGCGGTTTCTTGGGTTCTGTTCGCTGCTGCAGTTTT
>NW_013570584.1:4373-4849 GCF_000499745.2 Eimeria mitis | reverse complement strand
CCGCCTCTTCATACCTCGCCAGCCTTTGCTGCTCGCTGTCTGCTAACCTGCGGTCCCTCTCCTCCTCATCTACTTTCTCTGGAGGGTCCCCCGTTCCCTCTGGGGGGCCCCCTGGACCGTCTGCTGTGGCACGCGCGTTCTCTGCGGGGACCCCTAGGCACTCTGGGGGGCCCTCTAGGCCCTCTGGGGGGCCCCCTAAACCCTCTGGGGGGCCCTCTATGCCCCCTGGCGGGCACAGTAGGCCCTCTGGGGGACCCTGCAAGCCCTCTGGGGGGCCCCCTAGGCCCTCTGGGGGGCCCGCTAAGCCCTCTGGGGGGGCCTCTAGGCCCCCTGGGGGGCACGGGAGGCCCTCTGGTGGGCCTCCTAGGCCCTCTGGGGGGCCCCCTAGGCCCTCTGGGGGGGCCTCTATGCCCCCTGGGTGGTCCGTTAGGCCCTCTGAGGGTCCCCCTAGGCCCTCTGGGGGGCCCCCTAGGCCC